>NW_017307389.1:292481-292884 GCF_000935625.1 Nanorana parkeri
TCCAGCCAAGACCCGCCTGGTGGGCGCCCGGAGGTCGCCCCCTTGGGGGGGGGCCATGTCGGGTCCCGGTCCGAGTGCGTCAGGTTCCGGTCCGAGTGGCTCCATGTCGGGTTCCGGTCCGACGGACGAACGGTGTCCCAGTTCAAACCACTGTGCGGGGACGCACACGGAGGGGACATCCCGGCAGCACCGCTAGGCCGCGCAGACGCCCTGTGACCCGGCGGGATCCGCCCCGCACGTGATGACGTCACTGCACTGGCGTGTGCGAGTGACGTCATCACGTCAGCGCACGCGCAGTGTACGCCCTCAGCCTATTTAAAGCCCCACAGGACTGAGAATCATTGCTGAGTGATTATCAGCCAGCACCAGTCGTCTAGTGATCTTGCTCCTGTTAAAACCTGTG
>NW_017307389.1:297191-299841 GCF_000935625.1 Nanorana parkeri
GCCCCGCACGTGATGACGTCACTGCACTGGCGTGCGCGAGTGACGTCATCACGTCAGCGCACGCGCAGTGTACGCCCTCAGCCTATTTAAAGCCCCACAGGACTGAGAATCATTGCTGAGTGATTATCAGCCAGCACCAGTCATCTAGTGATCTTGCTCCTGTTAAAACCTGTGTTCTGGCTTCCTCCCTGACGCTCCCTTTGGATAACCCTTCTGTACCTTGTTGCCTGCATATTACCGACCCGGCTTGACTCTTGACCCTCCTTTGGATCCTGCATTGTACTTCGTTGTCTGCATGTTACCGACCCGGCTTGCCTCTTGACTCTGCTTTGGATCCTGCATTGTACTTCGTTGTCTGCATGTTACCGACCCGGCTCGGCTAGACCTCTCCATTGATCCTCGATACCCTGCACGGCTGCCCACTCTGCCAAGCACATCACCTGCTGCCTATACCTGGCATCTGGATCCGGCACCCGTGCACCCCTTGCCTGACACACACTGTCTTCAACCCCAGTGCTCATCAGACAGGGTTGCAAGGGAGGTCCTCCTCATCATCTCGGGCCCACACCGCGGTCCTAACACTTAGCCACTAAGGATGATGTACATCACCTGGCACAACAAGTCAAAGAGACCCTGAGAAGGGAGATTGAAGGGGTTGCCCAGACAGTTGTCGATTTAGAGCAGAGGGTGACCGGGTCGGAAACTTCCCAGGCAGAACTGACGGCCAGGGTCTCAACACTCGAGTCCGCGGTCGCGGCCCAGGCAAAGGCCCACGCCCTGCTATATTTAAAGATGGATGATGGAGAAAATAGGAATCGCAGGAACAACGTTCGCCTGCGGGGGGTCCCCGAGTCTACGCTGGGTGCTGACCTCCGATCTACAGTACAAGCCATACTAAACCAGCTACTGGACCGTGACCCCGCTACCCATCTGGAGATGGACAGAGTCCACAGGGTCAGCGGTCCCAGGGGTACTGACCGCAATGGCCCCAGAGACGTTTTATGCCGGGTTCATTTCTTCACACAGAAGGAGGCCATAATGCGGCAGGCCTGGATTAAAAAGTCAGTGGACTTTGATGGCGCTGTGATCACCATAATGCCTGATATCTCCAGACACACCGTCCTTCTCAGACGCATGATGCGGCCACTCCTTGCTTAAGTCTCCCCTGTTGGAGCGTCTTACAAATGGGGCCATCCGTTCCACCTACAGGTACAAAAGGACGGAGCCACCAGACCGACTACCGGATTTATTTGCCTTCTTGGGCACAGATCCTGTTGAAATCCCTGATTGGCTCCTGATCCCTGCCGCCACGAGGCCTACACTACCACCGGCCCCCAGATCACAGCGGCCCCGCAGAGGGCACTCTCGCCTCCGCTCCGACACTGACCTGAGCCGAGACCCCACCGCTCACGAGGCGTGAGGGCGCAGGGTTGGATTCCGATGTCTGTCTCGAAATTGGATCTACAGTCTACAATTCTACATGGTTCTTCCTGACCGGGGACTACAACATGGTCCTCTCATCGTACGCCCCTCATCCTACCGCAGTGGGAGCACTGCCTACCGTTGGGGCTGACTTCTGCCCTTTGACATTCACCCGCCCCTTAAGTTGTCCTCGGGACATGAAGGATGGACCCCCTCCGTTGCCTTTAGCGACCCCCACCCCTTCTCCCTGCACTTCCCCGTGGCCGTTGACGTAGATGTATCCTTCTTGGACTGCTCTTGATCTCCACGGATCATCACCTGGCACTTCTGATGAGTACAGATTTCAACACCCTTATGCCATAACCCAATCTTGTTTTACAGGTATCGTGGACTGGATGTTGCCTTGGGTGGCTATACACCGCTCACATACAAGATGCACTTAAGTTATGTTCAATGTTTACTGGTTAGAGATTAGTGCTGTGTTTGTGGGGTTGTCTAATGTCACACTGTCGGGTTGGCACACATACCGGCTTCACCGCCTTACTGGCACACCGTCCCTCCTACCCTCCCTCCCCCCCTCTCTCCCTCCCCCTTACTCGGGATGCGCCCTGGCGGACCGGGGAGAAGCTAGTGTGTGCTCAAGCTGCACGGTAACCGAAGTAGGGGCCGTTACCTGAGGGGGTGATGTGTGTTTGGATTCCAGCTCCTATAACACTGATGACAACGGAGGGAGTTAGAGACCGTGAATGATGGCTCTAGTGCCTGTTGGGGTGGGGTTGCTCTTGGAGTTTGCAATAAACAACTGGGGACGGCTATGCCTTAGAGGGGGATTGATGAGAGGCCGCTAGCTTGTCCCGATGTTCACTACTTGTTCACATGTTCTGCTATGGGGATAGCTTACTTGAGTGAGTACTGCAGGGAGCATCTCGCTATGCTCCCTTGTTTTACACTCCTCCACTTAGTTTCCCTCCTCGCAGCCTGCGTTGAGGGTTGTTATAGAATATTTTGTTTTGATTAATCGAAATTGTTATATTCTGTTAGATAGTGTTTTATACTAATACGTATTTTCTTTTGTTTTTTCTCTCCTCCCCTTGTCTTCTCGGTCCTTGTACCATTGAGAGGAGTACCATTGAGAGGAGTCTATCTCCCCCTACCTACCTTTCAGCTTCTCACTGCCTACCTCTCCTCTCGGGCCGGTGATTCTTTTTCTCTTCTCTCCTCATACCCT
>NW_017307389.1:299889-322465 GCF_000935625.1 Nanorana parkeri
CCCGGCAGGTGAGTGGAGGGGCTGCGACTCAGCCGACAAAATTATTTTCCTGGAATGTGAAGGGTCTCAACATCCCTGAAAAGCGGTAAAGGGTCCTGGGGGACTTGAGGAGACACAGGGTACAGGTGGCATTCTTGCAGGAGACCCACTTCAGATCAGACTGCATACCCAGACTCTCAGATCTCCATTTCCCATTTACATACCATAGGTCCTCCCCCACTGCCAAGGCAAGGGGGGTCAGTGTGTTGGTAGCACATAGCTACGGTATGTGACAACTAGGGCAGATACATTTTTGTAAAGGGACGTTTCTTTGGCTCCCTGGTCACCATGGTCAACGTGTACGCCCCCCAACTCTGATCAAATCTAATTCTTAGAGGAATGCCTCCTCGCTTTGTCTGACTTTGTCGAGGGGATTCTTGTCATGGGAGGGGACTTCAATGTCGCCCTGGACCCACAGCTAGATGTATCCAGAGACACCTCACACCTATCTTACTCATTCCTTCGCCGTCTACGTAAGACTCTCCACACGGAGCAGCTAGTAGATGTATGGCGCCTCATGCATGCACGAGAACTGGATTACTCGTTTTACTCCACCGCACACCGTACCTATTCGAGAATAGACTACTTCCTGATCAGGCAAAGAGACTTACACAGACTCCGACATACTTCCATAGACTTCTCATGATATCTGATCATGCTCCAGTCCTACTGAGTATGCTCCTTCACACTGAGGGCCCTAGACAGTGGCATTGGCAACTAAACGATCTCCTATTGGATGATCCCCTATTGACGACCCACATCAGTCAGGAACTGACCCACTTCTTGCCTCTAGGGCAAAGCGCGAGCTGCTAGGAACCATCTCCTCCCTACTGGCCCAAATTCATCAATTAGAGATCTGCCACAAACAAACCTTGGCTATTGCAGTGGAAGCCGAACTATGGACTCAGCGCCAAAAGTTGGAAGACTTGCTCCTTGGCAAGTTTAAAGCCAGACAGGTGAGGATTAAGAGAACATACTATGTACGGCAATAAGCCAAGCAGGTCCTTGGCCCTGGCACTCAGGGACGCCAGGGTTCAGACTTATATCCCAACCATAGCGGGGAGGGACGGCAGCTTACTCACCAACTCGGAGGCAGTGGCGGCCCGGTTTAGGGACTTCTTTTTGGAGCTTTACAACCTGGAGGGCACGAGACCCCAGACTTATCCGCCAGACGCCTGGCCAAAACCCAATCTTACCTTGCTCAGTCAAACCTCCCTACTCTGACCTCTGAGGAGGCGGAGGCGCTAGACATGCCTATCACGGCAGAGGAATGGCAAACAGCTCTTAAACAGATGCAACCCCGTAAGGCTCCGGGGCCAGACGGCTTCTCCTTACGGTACTATAGGGCCTTCAGTGCTCAGTTGACCACACCATTCCTCCAGGCATATAACTCCCTACTTGCCGGACACTCTTTCCCGGCTGACTCCCTCCGGGCCACAATCACAGTTATCCCCAAGGAGGGTAAGGATCCCACCCTATGCGCCAGCTTCCGCCAGATCTCTCTGCTCAATGTGGACCTGAAGTTATTTTCGAAGGTCCTGGCTAACTGCCATCTGCAAAGTGTGAGCAAACTTGTCTACACTGACCAGGTTGGCTTCCTGCCCGGCCGAGAGGCCAAGGACAATACTGTTAGAGTACTTAACGTATTACCACTATACTCTTGTCCACCGACGCCGAAAAGGCGTTCGACCAGGTGAACTGGTCGTTCCTCCTGGCAACACTCCGGGCAATGGGCTTTGGAGACAACTTGTGCAGATGGGTAGAAACCATCTATTCCATACCCTCGGCCCGAGTGCGAACGAATGGGACGTATTCCGACGACTTCTCCCTCTCGAACGGCACCAGACAGGGATGCCCGCTCTCCCCATTAATTTTTATTCTCTCACTAGAACCCCTCCTCTGCAGAATTAGAAACAACCCGGACATTACGGGTCTACTTACAGGCCACAAGACCCACAAAATAGCAGGATACGCAGACGATCTGTTATTTATCTTGACCAACCCCACAATCTCACTCCCAAACCTGATGACTGAACTAGAGAAGTATGGGGGGCTATCGAACTTTAAAATAAACTTCCAGAAATCAGAAGCTCTGAACCACATGGTTTCTCCGCCGATGCTGGCAGGCCTTCAGGCAGCTTTTCCTTTCCGCTGGCCCTCTTCTCATATCACTTACCTAGGGACCAAATTACCTGCACTGGTAAATAAGGTTTTCGAGCTGAATTTCCCACCTCTGCTCTCAGTAATCCGCCGGGATCTGGCCAAGTGGTCGGGACGTACGCTCTCATGGGTCAGGATAAACAGCGTCCTCAAGATGAATGTCCTCCCGCGCCTACTTTACTTGTTCCAAACCCTGCCAGTGCACATCCCAACGACGTTTCTGAAACAGGTTAGGAGAGAGTTTACATCCTTTTTGTGGGCGCATGGATCACACAGACTGAGCAAATCCTTACTAGCGCTCCCCAAAGCCCGCGGTGGGATCGGATTTCCAGATCCTGTCCGATATCACCTAGCAGTGCACATGGCCAGGGCATTCAAATGGTGTAACGTCTCATCAGACAAGCGATGGGTACAACTTGAACAGGCTGGTTCCTCTCTGCCACTGTGCCTACTGTGGACGACACAATCTTTGCCTAGAGCAGTGCTTCTTAAAGTGTGGGTCGCGACCCCATATGGGGTCCCGCAAGTGAACAGGGGGGTCGCGATCCGAGTCCCCGGCCTGGACAGCCATCACGGGTGTATGGCTGGTACTTGACTGAACTTTTTTTAACCCAGGAGCAGTGGAGCACAGCTGCTGGACGTAAAGGTAAGGAAGAGACACCGACCAACGCTGGGGTCCCTTAAAAATTTCCTCGGTCAAAAAGGGGTCACAAGTGGAGAAAGTTTAAGAAGGCCTGCCCTAGAGCAATCCTTCACCTTCCCCTCACGGGAACCACAATCCGCATACTCAAAATGTCGCCCACAGTACTCCCAGATAGCGCATCCCCATCGTTGCTGACACCAGTGGTGGGAGACCCCAACTTGCCCGGCATAGAGGACAGCGCCTTCTTGCGTCTCGTGACAGTGAACAAATTTAGACAGGGACATTTCCTACCTCGGCGGGTTTCGGTAAACCTAGAGGCACTGGCCAACCTGGTTACACCTCCTCTTTTGCGCTGGCAGGCCCTTAAACTCTGTAGCTACCTCATTAAACTGAACAACTACCCTCCCCCACGCACAGACCTAACTCCGTTTGAGGATATATGTTTGGTGGGCGGATACGTTGACCATGGTTTGTCCATGGCCCATGCCCTCTTGGTGCTGACGCCCAATACACCCAATCCTGGCTTCCTGACAAAATGGGAGAGAGACCTGTCCACCACCTTCTCGCAAGACCAAAAAGACTACATACTCCATTTTGCTCATAAAGCCTCTACTGCTTCGGCTACCCAGGAAACTGGGTACAAGATACTTACCAGATGGTACTTCGTACCCACTAGACTGCACAAAATGTTTCCCCAAACTCCACCAACATGCTGGAGATGTGGACAGGCAGAGGAAACCATCCTCCACACTTTCTGGTCATGCCCTAGCCTTAGGGACTACTGGGATGCAGTCGTACGGCTAGGGACCCAGCCGCCCTGTTGCTCCACAAGTCCACCCTGTCTCGGACCAAATACCGTGCTTCTCTGCTCATCCACCTGGTAAACGCTGCCAGGGCCTTTATACCGCTGCGATGGAAAAGCTCCAGCCCACCTACGGTCACAATGTGGCTACGTAAAGTGGACAAAACACGAGTAATGGAGGAGCTCACTGAGGCCCTACACCATACAGATGGCAAATTTCGGAAAACATGGTTCTACTGGCTGGAGTACCTCTACTCCCCTCTACAGCATAGTGGTTGCGCCCCACCTAAGGGTAGGGGTGCTTGTATATGATCTATATACTCTACAAAACCAGTGGAATAGTCAAATCTTATCTACACTCTGCGTGTTCATGCTGTATCCAATGTATTGTATTACACTGCACAACTCCTTTGTCTTTACTTTTCTACTGTTTATACAAATGCAAAACTGAAAATAAAGAATTAAAAAAAAAAAAACAGGATTCAGGACTCACAGGTAACAAGGTTCAAAATAGGATTCAGGACTCACAGGTAACAAGGTTCAAAACAGGATTCTGGGTTCAGGGGAAACAGGAAACAACACTGAGCCATCGTCTTGACTGCAGGGAGGGTTAAAATACCCTCCCAGGAAGCACCAGGTGATGGCTAAGTGCTGGGAGACACCCGCAGGTGAGCACTGGAATTGTAGGGCTAGCTCCAGCGCCACCTGGAGGCGCTCTGGATCCTAACAGGTTATCACCTTCCTGGGTATCATGTTAGATACCATATCCATGCAGGCCAGTTTACTGCAGGACAAGCTCGTAAGGATCAGAGACGCGTTACATGGCCTGGTGGTATCTTCTGTGTGTACCAGGAGGGAATTGCAATCTGTGCTGGGCATGCTGAATTTTGCAATGAGGGTCATTCCTCAAGGGAGGTCCATAATCTCGAGATTGTTGGCTTAATTGCCAACAGCTTCCGACTTGGATGCCCAGATTCATATCGATGTGGCCGGGCGTGCCGACCTGGTTATGTGGGACGAGTTTTTGCAGCATTGGAATGGGATTTCCATGTTTATTCCACAGGCCTCGACATTGTCCCCACAGGTCGTCACAGACGCGTCAGCCTCGATTGGATTTGGGGCAATGTTTGGCACTCACTTGGCCAGAGGAGGTTAAAACCATTCCTTCTTTTTTTCAAAACTTCTGCCTTATTTGAAATCTACCCGATAGTGGCAGCAGCCGTTAGTTGGAGCTCGTCTTGGTCAGGTCGTACGGTCGTATTTTCCACAGATAATCAGGCCAGAGGAGACATTGTCAACAAAGGGAGGTCTAAGTCACTGCTAATCATATCATTTTTGCATAGGTTAACCTGGTTGTCTTTACAGAATAAATTCAATATCTCCTGCACGTACCTCGCAGGGCGTATACGGTAGCTTGGCAGGTTTTCTGTAAATTTCAGCATAAATATAACATCCAGGATCCTGGTTGCATCTCTGGCGTCCTGGCGTTTATCTCTTATTGCCATACTGATCTTTTTTTTTTTTCTTTTCCATTTTTTAAATTTTTCTTTTATTGAGCATAACAAAAGTATAAGACATACAGTGTGATCATACATATCATATCACATCACATCGGTCAAGTAATATGCCACCTAACTGTCAAGCAGCTATTTCACATCACTGCAGAGTACAATAAGTAACACGTAGTCTGTAGCGCCTGTATAGCGCCCTCTAAAATGTCGCTATTCAATTTAGAGATACCTGGACTGTAACCAGTCTAGATACTGATTATACAGAGCTCTGCATTCTATAGGTGTCCCTGAGTCTGCTGGATTGATTGCTCCTCCTGTTGCTGAGGAAAAGGGAGCCTTGGCATACAGTGAGGGAGGATCCACCCTCAGGTTATGACTATGCACCTGGCCCTAGCCAATCCCTGAGTAGGATGACTCAGAGGCATGGTTGAGGGCAGGTGATAAAAGGTCTGGGGACATTGTGGAGAGCTCTCTTTCCCCTAGGGGCCTCGCCCTAGGAGGACTGTGTGTGATGCAGAGCAAGCAGCCTGGGCCTCAGCACATGGCAGGTGCTGAGGGGCCTGGAGGCCTAAGGATACACTGATACTTCACTGGGCCCATACACGTGGCAGGTGTTGGGTGCCTTGTTCTAAGAAGATACTCTCATTTAACTGGAGTGCTCCTTGGCAGTTGCAGATGCTGAGGGCACAGAAGTTCCAGATCCTAAAGAGGAAAATACCTGATGGAAGCTGGGTCGGGGAGGAGTCCGCTTGTTGAGGGGTACCGCAGAGGAGCTGGTGCGAGCGTCCGTCTGGGACCCACAAGGGAGATCCCACACCCTATTCCAGGTATCTGTTCACAGTACTACTACTACTACTACTATTGGTCTCTGGGACCAGATCGCAGTGATTTCGGCCTTAGCGGTTGCTAGGGGAGAAAGCTGTCCTCAGAAGTATTTCCTATGGCATCCTACAGACCCTAAACCCTCTCTCTCCTATTGATGTTGCAAATAAATACCCTAAAAAGACCCTAAGACTCGAGCCGTTCTGTCCGTGAGTGTCGGTGTGCTGTTGCTGATCAAAGGGGACTGGTAGCTGGAACCAACAGGTAGGAGAACCTATTTCAATATTCAGCGGCTCCTTCGGGGGTGAGCGCTACACCTGCTGAATACGGCATTAGGTCCAGAAAACGAGGACAACTTGCATATTACTTATGACAACAGGATGAGTGAGTACAGTTATCGACCGTTCAGATCGGTGACCTATGCCCAGCCGGCGATAGGTTTGGCCTGTGGTAGCCAACATGACATTAGGTACATAGATACAAACAGTGGGGTAACATAAACACTGAGAGACAGGGGTCACAGAAAGGTATAGAAGTAGTAAAGGTGAGAAACAGAAAGTAGGGAGTCCTCAATGGGGAGACCCCCGACGACTCCAGGGCAGGCCAGAAGATGCGGTGGCGTGGGAGGACACAAAGTGTCTTGCGTGACGTATAATCTTGCGAGGTGTATTATCCTTTTCCCTAGACAGGGGGTTATAGATGGTCATTATGCAACATGTATACAAGCTATTCTTCTACGTGGGGTTATGTGCGATTTCTGCATACACTGTCCCCAAGCAAAAATGGGTCCATGGCGCCCACAGTCTAGAGAATTTGGTAAGTTTGTCTTGTTTGGTATGGAAGAGTTCTTCCATTTCAGCAATGTAGTTCACCTGAGTAATCCATTCGGTGAGAGATGGGGGTCTCGCATCTCTTCAGAGTCTAGGTATCAGAGATCTAGCTGCATTGATCAGATGTTTACATAGAGATTTGCGGGGACCCCCACTATCCTCCTCCTGGATATGGAGCAAGTAGCCACTCGGATGGAATGCAAGTTGTTCCCCCATAATTTGACAGATGAGATCATGGACCCGACTCCAAAAAGGTTGGAGAAGGGTGCAGTCCCAAAAAATGTGGAACATTGTACCTCGTGCCGAGTTGCACCTCCAGCAGGTGTCTGGCACTGCAGGGTCAATTTTGTGGAGGAGTGCTGGGGTTCTGTACCATCGTGACAGTATTTTGAAATTGGTTTCTTGGGTTCTACAACTCACTGAACTCTTGTGGGCCCCCTCGCATGCTGTCTCCCATGCATCCTCCGGGATATCTCGATCTAGCTCCCTCTCCCAGGCAACCCGCAAGGTGTCTAAGCGAGCAGGTTTGGCCAGACGAACCAAGCCATAAATACAGGTGTCGAGAAGGGCCTTCGCCAAAGCATGCCCTCTCAAAGCTGGTCATGTCTCGGGCAAAGTTGCTTTGTCTGGCTGGGGAAGTGAGGTATTGGGGTTGATTTACTAACCTTTTAAACACACCACGAACGTGTATACACCTCTGTAGTGTGTTCCCTCCCAGCATGATCTATGGGAGGAATCGAAACACCTTTGTAGTGTGTACACACCCAGCAGGTGTGTTGTGCAAAGCCCTGCAATGAATTGCAAGGTAATGTGGTGTAAATTAGCTCTATGTTATGTTGCTTGCGTTGATGAATGCAGGAATGTAAATGCATGAGCTAACCATTTTTGTCTAAACTGTGAAGCAGCATTATATATGCATCATGTGCATGATTTTTCCATATATGGCATTAGTGGAAATATGCTTTTAGAGACTTTTTGGTTGATAAATACGTTTTGCTGTGTGAAAATCACACACACCTGGTGTGTGTGTGTGTTTAGGTTAGTAAATCACCCCCAGTGTCTCACTTGAAAATAGATCCACCAAGGGAGCCGTCCTGTCTTGGAGAGTGCCATACTGATCTTAAGCTAGCTCATACTACCATCAGAACGTATTTGGCACTTCTTAGCCTTGAGTTACCCCTCCATATTCTCAGCCCATGCGGTCAGAGCTATCCTAAAAAGGTATTCAAAAATCCCAGGTAGCAGAACATTCAATTAGGACTCCTATTTCGAGCAAAATATTCCGGGACATGTCTAATCTGTTGGATAGGGAGCCTTGCGGGTTATTGCCAAGTTTAGTATTGAAAGCAGCCATTTATCTTGCCTTTTATGGATTTTTGAGACCGGGAGAATTCACCTGGGTCTACGATAAATCCAGTGTGGTGTTGAAAAAACATCTAGTTAAGCATTCTGGTTACTATGCCGGTTCCGGTTGCTCATACGGTGCAAAACCAACCAGGTCGGGGCACCAACCGAGATTACTTATTTCCCCACAGGTAACGCTTGGTGTACAGTCAGGGTTTTGGATCAGTTAAGGTCCCGACTCGCTCAGCAGGGTGACGAGAGTCCACTGTTAACTTTTCCATGTGATCCTTTGTCCTCCAGCAAATTCATCGGACACGTGCGGTTGCTCCTCTCCCAGTTAGGTTTAGATACCAAGTGTTATTCAGGTCACTCGTTTCGGTTGGGGGCGGCTTCGGCTGCATCTAGACATGGCGTACCAGCTCATATAATCAAAAGTTTGGGTAGGTGGAGGTCACCTTGCTTTAATTGATATATTCATGATCCGAAGGTAGAAATGGCTAAAGCATTTTCCAAGTTGGCTTGTTGATGTTATGAAGTCAATAAACGGGCTTATGCTAATTGTTGTTTTTGCCCCCTTATTTGGCATTACTGACCTAAAAAATCATGGCACACCTCAGGTTTGTATGTTCATGCGTGTCATTCACAGTTCGGTGTCACGTGTGACGCTGACCACAAGTGAAAGGCTGAAATGTCAGCCGTATTTGTGGGAGTAGTCGCACCTCCAGGCATAAGAGGGGTGGGAGGGGGAGAGACAGCGGCAGCCGCATCATCAGCTGACCCTCCCTCCCTTCCCCTCTTCTTCTTTTCTTTTCACTAGTGTATGCCCCTTATTTGGCATTACTGACCTAAAAAATCATGTCACACCTTAGGTTTGTATGTTCATGCATGTCATTCACAGTTCGGTGTCACGTGTGACTCTGACCGCAAATACATATATATAAACTTACATACATACACAGTGGTTGTAACGTTCCTCTCAGTACCAACTGTGCAGCGTCACTGACTTGAGAGGTTGCTCCGCCCCCGGGTCGTCCCCGTCATCCAGGAGAACTGCCATGACAACCTCCTAGCAGGGCACCCGGGAATTCAGAAAACCCTTGAGCTGCTTCGACGGCAATTCTGGTGGCCTCGAATGAAAGAGACCGTTCAGAAATATGTCTCCTCTTGTGAGACATGTGCTCGTGCCAAACCCATCACTGGTCCACCGTATGGCCTGCTGGTCAGCTTGCCCATTCCCGATGTACCATGGCAGACTGTGTCCATCGACTTTATTGTCGATCTTCCCCCATCGGCTAAACACACCACCATCATGGTTGCGGTAGATCTCTTAACAAAAATGGCTCACTTTGTTCCTCTCACAAAATTGCCTACTGCTGTTGAAACCGCAGATGCCTTTGTTGCTCAGATTATCAGACTCCATGGGGTACCAAGGACCCTGATCTCTGACAGAGGTTCACAATTTATATCCAAGTTCTGGAAGGCTCTATGCTCCCGGCTCAGGATAGAACAAAGAATGTCAAGTGCATACCATCCTCAGACCAACGGTCAGACAGAGAGGATTAACCGTTGTCTGGAACAATACCTACGGTGCTACTGCACCCACCTACAGGATGACTGGCACTCACTTCTGCCGTTGGCCGAATTCTCGTATAACAACTCAGTAAGTGCTACGAAAGGTTGTTTGGTTTGTTTTACTTACCATCACGTACTCCTGGCCCAGATCACGTGAGATTGAACGTGACTCCGCAGCTGAGTTCCGTCCTCCATTTAATTGGATCATTACAGTGGTACCCCGGTTCACGAACGCTTCTGTTTGTGAACAATTTGGTTCGCGAACAGGAATTTCAGCAAAAATCGCCATCTTCGGCGATCTGACACGTAGTTGTGGATTCCTGAACACGAGATCGCGGTCGCAGACAGAGCTGTGCACACTTACTGTGACGCTTTTACTGTCTGAATAGCAATGCATATGATTAACATTTATCTCTACACAGTATGACACAGGGACTGTATATGAGACACAAGCATAACAGTAATGAACTATAAATGTAGTTATTCTAACTGTAAGTTTACTGAACTGTAATCAATCTATACACAAGCTATCTATACACAAGCTTTAGTCCCAATGTACCCGGGTACCTAACCCACTGCCAGTGGTAGTATCTTTAGCTAGCCAACTTTGGGGCCCAATACAAATGGTGGAAAAATCTGTGTGTACGGTAAAGGACAACAACAGGCTGGAGGCCTCGCACCCATACATGGAGGGAGATGTTCCTCTGTAGCCGGCAGGGATGTAAGGAATTATCTTCTGTGGTGCAGAACACGTCTATTGGGAGCTGGAGTCTGATGTCATCAGTGGATTCGGTCGTCAGATTTGGCGTCCGGGCAGAGTCACTGCCTACAATGTCCTCTCAGCAGGATGGCACCTCACCCGCAGTCTCAGATGATCGTCTTCCAGGCAGCAACAAACAGCAACTTCCTCTGTGTAGCAGATGTCATTTAAGGACTGCACAAGTGACAGGTGAGTACAGTCTCTATACAACACTGGCTGCACAACACAGAAATGGCAGTCTGTGTTCTCAGTCTCCTCACACCAGACTGAATACAGCAATCTTCTCCACAGAGAGCTCACTTCCCCTTCCACCTGTAGCACTCTGGGAAATGTAGTTCATGTACATATAGTCAGAATTCCTTCTCAGCTGTGTACGCAATCCCCACAAAACTGTGCTTTCTGGCTCCTCCTGCAGCTGCAACATCTTCTCTCTTAAAGGAGCTGGTACAACAACAGGGCTACACTAGCATGGCGGGAAAAAGAATGTGCAGAGCATTAATGAAGGTGACAAGAATGTGCAGAGCATTAATGAAGGTGACAAGAATGTGCAGAGCTTTAATGAAGGTGACAAGAATGTGCAGAGCGTTAATGAAGGTGAAAAGAATGTGCAGAGTGTTCATGAAGGTGACCAGAATGTGCAGAGCAAGAATGGTGGTAAAAAGAAAGTGCAGAGCAATAATGAATGTAACAAGAAAGTGCAGAGCAAGAATGGTAACAAGAAGGTTTTAAAGAAAATAACCATTGAATTGAAGAAGGAAATTGTAGAAAAGCATGATCGTGGTCGACCATCTCCACTATTCTGAAGAATAAAGATGCCATCAAAGGAGCTGATGTGGCAAAAGGAGTAACAATGTTAACCAAGCAGAGGACACAAGTACTGGAAGAAGTGGAAAAACTTTTGTTAGTGCGCTTGAATGAGAAACAGCTGGCAGGCGATAGTGTTAGTGAAGCTATGATCTGTGAAAAAGCCAGGAAATTGCACAGTGATTTACTGCAACAAAACCCCTCTACAAGTTCATCTAGTGATGAATTTAAAGCCAGTAGAGGGTGGTTTGATAAATTCCGCAAGAGAAGTGGCATCCACATTGTGATAAGACATGGTGAGGCTTCCAGTTCTGACAAGGCCGCTGCAGAAGCCTACAACAAAGACTTTGCAGAATTCATGAAGGCAGAAGGATACATCGTTTAACAAGTGTTCAACTGCGATGAAATAGGGCTCTTTTGGAAGAAGCTGCCGAACAGAACCTATATCACGCAGGAGGAAAAGGCACTGCTGGGGCTCAAGCCCATGAAGGACAGATTGACCCTTTTGCTGTGTGCGAAGGCAAGTGCCGATCTGAAGATTAAGCCACTACTGGTGTACCATTCCCAGACACCTCGTGCATTCAAGGAACAGAACTGAACAAGGCCAGACTGCCTGTCATGTGGAGGGCCAATGGGAAAGCTTGGGTCACAAGGCAATTGTTCATGGAATGGCTGCACAAGGTGTTCGCACCCACCGTTAAAAAATATCTTTCTGACAGCCAACTGCCTGAAAGGTGCCTTCTTCTGATGGACAATGCCACGGCACACCCTCCAGCCTTGGTGGATGATATGGACGCTGAGTAAGACTTCATAAAGGTCAAGTTCCTCCTCCCAACACAACACCTCACACCAGGTGTTTTAATGTCACTGAAGAGATGTCCTTGACTCTGACAGAGTTCTGGAAGAAACATTTCAATGTCCTCCACTGCATCAACCTCATTGACAAAGCCTGGGAAGATGTCACGTACCAGACCCTAAACTCAGGAAACTGTGGCCAGAATGTGTCACTGAACGTGACACGGAAGAGTCTGATGCACAGGTAGTGGAGGAGATTGTGTCCATGGGCAAGACTATGGGTCTGGACGTCGATGGTGCAGACATTGAGGAGCTTATGGGGGCCATAAGGAGGAGCTCATGACGCAAAAACTTGCTGAACTCCAGAGGGAGCAGCAGAAGGCACTTATTGAGTAGCATTCCACTGAGGAAGACGTTATGGAAAAGTGGAATGAGTGCCAGGATTTCTTTGAGAAGCACCACCCCAACATAACTGTGACAAACAGTCTTGAATCTGATGAACGACAACGCGGTCTCTCATTTCCGGAGGTTTATGCAGCGCAGGAAAAAACAAGTGACAGACAGATATTTAGCCATAATTGACCCTGCAGCTAAGAGACAAAGAAGAGAGGAAACCCCTGAAGGAGACCTCCCGATGTCCTTATGGAGAGGGACTCTCCCTCCAAACATAAACCTCCTCCCCACCCACCTTCCTGTCCTCCACTACTGTGTGTTGGCCTCCTCCTTGCTTGAATGTTTGCACTCCCGCCTCTCTGTCCTCTGGTGCAACGCATATTCCCCTAGTGCTGTCCCTGTGCATGACATCTAGTGCATCTGTAGCTGTGCTAAGCATGTTTCCCATTGCACAGCTTTATATTTATGTTTGAGTCTTTCCTGTACGTTCCCCTGTGCATACCACCTAGAGTTCTAGTAGTTCTGTGTTACGGCTGTTGCACCTGTGCTGTTCCTGCATTCATGACAGCAGAAACCCGGACACAAGATGTCAGGCAGACATGGACAACCAAAATTAAGCTGGGGCTACTGACCCCACACCGAAAATAGTCTCAACTGTGATATTACATATGAATGGGCGTCACTATTTACATATAAATAAGCTACGACCTATTATCCCAAAAAAATATCCAAACGTCGATAGAGTGTTCGGGTTTCGCTTGAAGAAAAGGTGGCAACCCTACCACAGACCCTGCAAGGGTATCATCCGTCATGTCTCAATATCCTGTGAGCACTCCCCCTGTTTGTGCATCTAGTGTTCTGTCTGCTGAGACTTGTAGTCCACCTGCTGGTTATAAGAATTACATTCCCTGTGAAACCAGCCCTAAACGACACAGTTTTGTCCCTCTTCCTACATATGAGGATCTGGATTCTGATATTATTGCTTTCCTGAAAGCCAATTTAACCTGAGACTCTCTATGGTGGGACCGGTGATGTGGTCACACGTTTTAAAGTAATCCCGCCTAGTTTTTTTGCGGTGGAATGTGTGACCGCCAATAGGTAATAGGTGAAGCATTCCAGCGCTTTTCCAACGGTTTCCAACGGCATCGCAGATCGTATGTGCAGGAGAACCGATCTGCCCTGAAACAAAAGCTTGTAGAGTCTGTGGCAGCGGGGATCCGAAGTAAAATCTTTGGAGAAGCGAGCGGCGGCTGGCCGCAATTCAGGATGGCTGAGCGGTAAAGAGATCGGAGCCGCTGTCATCCTGTCAGTTTTCAGATGACAGCGGCTCTGTGCATGGCCGAACGGGGGATCGATAAATATAATTGATATGTACCAATCCTCCTGTGCAGAGCAAATACCGGAGTGATCGTCTGATCACTCCGGTGTTTGTAAATAACTGGGGACACATAGTACTATGTGTCCCCAGTTATGAATGAACAGGCTGTGATTTACATAATTTCCTGTTCTTTCATGAATTTATGAATGGAGAGTAGCACTCACTACAGAGGCTTTTCCCCATTCATAAACTGTTGATAATAAAATATTTTTACTATTATCAGTTTCTGAATGAATGGGAAGCCTCTGTCCTGAGTGCTGACGTTGCAGAAAAATAAATCGAGGACTCTTTATCCTCAATTTATTTTTCTATTTCAAAACGGAAATGTCAGGGGTCTGTTTAGACCCCAGATATTTCACCGTAGTCCCCCCAAACAGTAAAAAAAAAAATGTACCGTATATACTCGAGTATAAGCCGTCCCGAATATAAGCCGAGGTACCTAATTTTAGCCAAAAAAACTGGGAAAAAGTATTGACCCGAATATAAGCCGAGGGTGGAGAGTGCATGATTTTTTTCTTTAAAAAAAAACATTCATTTTACTGTGGCCGCGCATGGCAAAGCTTTGTGACACATTGCCATGCGTTGTGATACCTTGTGTTGCAATTAAATATACGCCTGTATCATCTGTATCATGTTATCACAACACAAACACCAACACAGCGTAAAAACAATTTTTAACATAAGTCGTTTTTTACAGTT
This sequence comes from Nanorana parkeri, assembly GCF_000935625.1. Taxonomy (NCBI): domain Eukaryota; kingdom Metazoa; phylum Chordata; class Amphibia; order Anura; family Dicroglossidae; genus Nanorana; species Nanorana parkeri. Next base: position 314,442 of record NW_017307389.1, read on the forward strand.
TTGAGTACCTTCATTTTTTTACCTGTTCACAAAAAGCCGCAATTTCAAATTTGCTAATATTTGTTATTTATTAACTCGATACAGTTTTATCTTTTAGATTTAGTCAGAAAATATTTTTTTTTCTGTGCTGATACTGATTTTAGTGTGCTTTATCAATTGAATTGTGTATTTTTATCGGTTTAATATTAATTTGAGAAACATTTGCACAATTATCGCAGGGCCTACAAATTTAGTAACACCATCTTTTTATTATACCGGACCTGCACTTTCAGAAAATATATGGTTTGGCAGCGAATCAGAGAAATAGATTATAATAGGGAACATTACAGTGTCAGACAGACGGTGTGTGCAGGGGGCGGGTCTTGCGACTCACTTCTCCTCTCCCGCCGTCTGTTACTATGGACGCGGCCGGGAGAGGAGGTGAGTCACAGGACCCGCCCCCTCACTGAGAAGCCCGTCGGCAGTGCGGGGCCCCGGTGTTCTAACACCGGGACCCCGCACTGCCCCATATTGCAGGACCGGACCCCATTGAGGCTGTGGGGGTGCCCAGGACCGGACCCCACTGGGCCTTCCCCACAGCCTGAGGTCACGGTGCGGCGGCACCGTCTGTAGTTCCGCCACTGCCTGTAGCAACAGCCTCTATGCTGTATGCACAGTCTCCTGCGGTAACGGCTTCTAAGTTGGATGCTCAGGCAACAGCTTCCAACCTGAGTTAACACCCACAATCTTTTTCAGCAACAGCTTTTAAGCCGAGAGTGCTGTCTCCATCTCCTGTGGCAACAGCTGCTCAGCTGAATGTTCAGTCTCCTGTTGTAACTAGGTCTAGTGCTCAGTCTCCCATAGTAACGACTCCTAAGATGAGTTTACTAGACATGTGCACCAGCAAAAAAATCGTTTCGTTTCGTTTTGAAACAAACAAAAAAAAAATTTGTTTAGTTTAGTTTCGTTTTGATTCTTGCATTGTTTTTCGGATTCGGGTCCAAAATTCGTTAGCGGTAGTCCGGCCGAAATTCGTTTATGGACGAAATACGGTATTGGACGAATTTCGTTGCAGCAAAATGACATTAGGGGAAACATTTTTTTACATTTTTTTTGTTTTTGTTTACAGTCTGCAGAAGATGAAAAAAAAAAAGCCTGAGGTTCCCCCCAATTCCTACCAGACCCTTAAGGTCTGGTAGGAATGTTAGGAGAATGCCAATTCAAAAGCAAAGAAAAAAAAAACTTTATCCATTATTCTCCCTGCCCTGGATTAGAACCTGCGACCTTGACAATGGCAAACCAGTACTCTAACCACTACACTATTGCCTCTGAACTTTTAAGCATAGAATTGTTGTAGTAGGAGTTGTAGGAGAAAATGAAAGTTTGTGCACGTTATAAACACAAAAAAAGAGCCGAGGTGTCATCTGAAAAGAATTATGACACCTCGGCTCACAGACCTGAATAGCATTCGGAAACTCATGAATAGTATTCGGGAGTTCCCGAATGCTATGCCGTGACGTCATGGCTCGCTCCGCCCATCTGTTGACGGTCTGAATGTCATTTTTGCGGCAAGTTTTCGCCGGGTTCGGGTGGTCGTCTGCGGCGGGACTTTTTTTTATTTCGGCGGGTCGGCAGGGGTCCTGCATCCTGATTGACTCTGGATTACATCGATGGAGCCATTTAAAATTTTTTTTATTAAAGGAATAGTCAAAAATTTACTGTTTGTTTTTTTTTTCAATTAAAGGATTTTGTCAAAAGTCTGGACTTTTTACTAACTATTTGGGGGTTACTAACATGGGGGGGGGGCGGAATCTGGGTGCCCCCTTATTTAAAGGGGTACCCCGATGCAAATAAGCCCCCTTGCCCGCAGACCCCCACAACTACCGGGTCAGGGTTGTGGGGAAGAGGCCCTTGTCCCCAGTCTGCAGAAGATGAAAAAAAAAAGCGTGAGGTTCCCCCCAATAACGAATTTCGTCCATAAAAGAATTTCGGCCGGACTACCGCTAACGAATTTCGTTGCAGCAAAATGACATTAGGAAAAAAAAAATCATTTTGTCATTTTTTTTTTCCGAATGTCATTTTACTGCAACAAAATTCATCCAATAACGAATTTTCAGCCATAAAAGAATTTCGGCCGGACTACCGCTAACGAATTTCAGGAAATCGGGCATTCGGATTCGTTTGCATTTGTCTTAGCTGTAATTCGGAATTCGGATGCATCCGAATGTCCTAAACGAATTTCGGAACAAACCGAATCACACATGTTTAGAGTTTACTTCCACAGACTCTTTCAGGACCAGCTTCCAAGCTTAAAGTGCAGTCACCAGCTCCTGTGGCAACAGCTTCTAGGCTGAGCTCACAGTCTCAATTTCCCAAAGAAATAGCTCTTAAGACGAGCCCAGTCTTTCATTCATCTATGGCAACCCCTTCAAAACGGAACAAGCAAATTTCGTTTCCCATGACAACAGCTCCTAAACTGACTGTCTGGTCTCAGCGTTCTGTGACAATGGCCTGTAATCCAAGTGTGTCGTCTCCATCTCCCATGATGGATTATACGCGGACTTCACAGCTCCAGTTTACCAAGGTAACTGGTTCCAAGCTCAGTTTAGAACATCAATCTCCCCTAGCAACTACTTCAGTTTCATCTGTTCCAATGGATGTCCAGCTCAGTTCTTCTGTTCCACCTTCTGAGTGTCTAGAAGGAAGTAACGACTCCGAGGACTGGACTGACTGTTCTGAGGATGAAGCAGTTATTGGGTCCGACCCTGATGCCTGGACTGACTATTCCAAAGATGAGGATGAAGATGATCATCTCCGTTTCTCCAATACCTGGTATCCATGGCCCAGGAAATCTTCCTCACCTAAGGTCCCCAGTCCTAAAACCATCCAGGCAGCTAAACGTTTTGAGATCCCTGTTCAGGTTCCATCATAAATAAAGTTGTCTGCCCCTGAGACTCAGCACCCGGTGTCTGCCCCTGAGAATCAGCACCCGGTGTCTGCCCCTGAGGCTCAGCACCCCGTGTCTGCCCCAGAGGCTCAGCACCCCGTGTCTGCCCAAGAGGCTCAGCACCCCGTGTCTGCCCAAGAGGCTCAGCACCCCGTGTCTGCCCAAGAGGCTCAGCAAAAGAGGCTCAGCACCCCGTGCCTGCCCAAGAGGCTCAGCACCCCGTGCCTGCCCAAGAGGCTCAGCACCCCGTGCCTGCCCAAGAGGCTCAGCACCCCGTGCCTGCCCAAGAGGCTCAGCACCCCGTGCCTGCCCAAGAGGCTCAGCACCCCGTGCCTGCCCAAGAGGCTCAGCACCCCGTGCCTGCCCAAGAGGCTCAGCACCCCGTGCCTGCCCAAGAGGCTCAGCACCCCGTGCCTGCCCAAGAGGCTCAGCACCCCGTGCCTGCCCAAGAGGCTCAGCACCCCGTGCCTGCCCAAGAGGCTCAGCACCCCGTGCCTGCCCAAGAGGCTCAGCACCCCGTGCCTGCCCAAGAGGCTCAGCACCCCGTGCCTGCCCAAGAGGCTCAGCACCCCGTGCCTGCCCAAGAGGCTCAGCACCCCGTGCCTGCCCAAGAGGCTCAGCACCCCGTGCCTGCCCAAGAGGCTCAGCACCCCGTGCCTGCCCAAGAGGCTCAGCACCCCGTGCCTGCCCAAGAGGCTCAGCACCCCGTGCCTGCCCAAGAGGCTCAGCACCCCGTGCCTGCCCAAGAGGCTCAGCACCCCGTGCCTGCCCAAGAGGCTCAGCACCCCGTGCCTGCCCAAGAGGCTCAGCACCCCGTGCCTGCCCAAGAGGCTCAGCACCCCGTGCCTGCCCAAGAGGCTCAGCACCCCGTGCCTGCCCAAGAGGCTCAGCACCCCGTGCCTGCCCAAGAGGCTCAGCACCCCGTGCCTGCCCAAGAGGCTCAGCACCCCGTGCCTGCCCAAGAGGCTCAGCACCCCGTGCCTGCCCAAGAGGCTCAGCACCCCGTGCCTGCCCAAGAGGCTCAGCACCCCGTGCCTGCCCAAGAGGCTCAGCACCCCGTGCCTGCCCAAGAGGCTCAGCACCCCGTGCCTGCCCAAGAGGCTCAGCACCCCGTGCCTGCCCAAGAGGCTCAGCACCCCGTGCCTGCCCAAGAGGCTCAGCACCCCGTGCCTGCCCAAGAGGCTCAGCACCCCGTGCCTGCCCAAGAGGCTCAGCACCCCGTGCCTGCCCAAGAGGCTCAGCACCCCGTGCCTGCCCAAGAGGCTCAGCACCCCGTGCCTGCCCAAGAGGCTCAGCACCCCGTGCCTGCCCAAGAGGCTCAGCACCCCGTGCCTGCCCAAGAGGCTCAGCACCCCGTGCCTGCCCAAGAGGCTCAGCACCCCGTGCCTGCCCAAGAGGCTCAGCACCCCGTGCCTGCCCAAGAGGCTCAGCACCCCGTGCCTGCCCAAGAGGCTCAGCACCCCGTGCCTGCCCAAGAGGCTCAGCACCCCGTGCCTGCCCAAGAGGCTCAGCACCCCGTGCCTGCCCAAGAGGCTCAGCACCCCGTGCCTGCCCAAGAGGCTCAGCACCCCGTGCCTGCCCAAGAGGCTCAGCACCCCGTGCCTGCCCAAGAGGCTCAGCACCCCGTGCCTGCCCAAGAGGCTCAGCACCCCGTGCCTGCCCAAGAGGCTCAGCACCCCGTGCCTGCCCAAGAGGCTCAGCACCCCGTGTCTGCCTCCGAGGCCCAGCTCCCCATGTCTCAGCTCAGCTCAGTGCATTCCCAAGACTTTGCCATGCACTCCTGAGATTCTGCTTACTTTATGTTCCCCAGAGACTTTGCTAACGCAGTTCTCATCTGTGACATCTTCGGTGCCGTGCTCTCCCGAATGCTTACTAGCACCTTGTACTTCCAAGCAAGCACAATCCTCCCTGAGACCTTGCCTGGGTCACTTCCTCTGGAGAACCCTTCTGTGTTTTGTACTTCTGAGGATACCCATGTGTCAGTCTCTCCTATGACTTTACCTATGTCTGGTGCCCCGGACGTTCCAGCTGCGGATACCCCTCAAAGAAAAGTGTTCCAGAAGTAGTTTCAAGGTCACTATTGACCCTGCTTGGCAGCGGCTAGGCATAACAAACATGTTGACCAACCCCCTGGAAAGGTATCAAGTCCTCTGACCAGAGAAAAGAACTGGGGGTCTCATAAGCATGCCCAATTCAAGATTCCATGTATGAGTACACCTCAATGTTTTGTTTGTTCTTCTGTACTCCCAGTTTCTAGCATACCCATTGCTCCTTTTGGGGGACACCTCTTGCCTTACTCTCTGGGGGTGCCTGGACCCCGTGGCTGGGGGGGGGCCCTAGGAGGGGGGTACTGTCAGTGTCTGGCAAACCATGCCAGGTTTTCATGTGGGTCTCTGGTGCTTGGTAGACATGTGCGATTCGTTTTGTTACGAATCGAAATTCGTACAAATTTTCCTGAAATTCGGAAGCATCCGAAATCCGAATTGCAGTTTCCGAATTATATCCGAAATTCCGTTAACGAATTTCGGATCCGAATTTCTTTGAAACGGGAACTAATATTACCCCTGTAAATGAGGTTGAACAACATGACAAGATTTTTTTTTTTATGCGAAATATGGATCCACTGCTGCTGAGAGTTGCATTACAATACATACAGGCAGGAAATACGAAATTCCATAACGAACATTCGTCATGATGAAGTTAAAAAGCAAAATACCTGTGTTAATATTGGAGTTGATGAGTTTTTTTTTAATCCGTTAACGGAATTCGTATTTCGTTTGGTTGACCAATCAGAGGTTTTCTCTTCTGCTGCTGAGAGTTGCATTACAATACAGGCAGGAAATACGAAATTCCGTTGACGGAATTTCATTCCGTTACAAACATTCGTTATATTGAAGTTAAAAAGCAAAATACCTTTGTTAATATATTGGAGTTGATGGTAGTTTTTTTTTTAAATCCGAAATTCGGATCCGAAATCCGTTAACGGAATTCCGTATTTCGGATAAAAAAAACAACTACCATCGACTCCAATTTTAACAAAGGTATTTTGCTTTTTAACTTCAATATAACGAATGTGCGTAACGGAACGAAAATCCGTTAACGGAATTTAGTATTTCCTGCCTGTATTGTAATGCAACTCTCCAAACCAAACTAAATACGAATTCCGTTAACGGATTTCAGATCCGAATTTCGGATAAAAAAAAACTCATCAACTCCAATATTAACAAAGGTATTTTGCTTTTCGACTTCATCATAACGAATGTTCGTAAAGTTACGAAAATGTGCCGAAACTAACGAAAATTCGTATTTCGTACGAATCTGAATTGAGTTTCGGACACGAATTACGAAATAACGGATATTCCGAAACGAAACAATTTTTTTTACAGCGCACAAGTCTAGTGCTTGGCTGTCAGCCTATGTGATTCCACAGTGTTGCAGCCAATCTGCACACCTCCTCCCCTACTTAGCACTCTCTCACTTGTTGCTGTTTGTTTGCGCAACAAGTCCTATTCTTTGTGCCGGACCCCCTGTGATTCCTTGTGTCCTTTTCGGGATCACTGCATTATAGATCTCTCCCATGTTTCTGGTCTCCTGTGCTTTGTACCTTAGTAGATTCCTGTGTTGGCTTACTTCCCTGTGCTTCATGTGTTTCTCCAGTGTACACGGTAACCTCTCTGTTGGCTTTTCCCTCTTGCTCTTTCTTGTGTCCCTTTTTTTTGCAGTTCCTGTTTGCTACTGTGTGTTGGCCCCCTCCTTGCTTGAATGTTTGCACTCCCGCCTCTCTGTCCTCTGGTACAACGCATATTACCTAGTGCTGTCCTTGTGTTTGACATCTAGCGCATCTGTAGCTGTGCTAAGCATGTCTCCCATTGCACAGCTTTTTATTTATGTTTGAGTATTCCTGTACGTTCCCCTGTGCATACCACCTAGAGTTCTAGTAGTTCTGTGTTACGGCTGTTCCCGTGTGTACACACTACTCCTCCTGTATTTGCACCATCTCTTGTGTGCATCTTCCCTGGATGCATGTTCCCTTTGTGCATTCTCGGTGTTAATGTCATATCTCCTTTATGCTCCTAGTGTCCTGCTAGTGGATGAAAATCACCTCCTCTGTGAGCCCTTGCACCTGTGCTGTTCCTGCATATCTCTGGTCCCTGTGGGTACACCGACTGTGTAGAAAAACTGCGGTTACTTTGCTCTGCACTATTGTGCACCTCCCCCCTTTCTCCTGTGCATACACCTGTTGTGTGTCCCCTTCTGTTACCTGTTCCCAGTGCCACGTATGTTCCCTGTGTCTTCCCACTAGTTCATGTTTTCAGTATCCTGTATGCACCCATTGTCTTGTCAGAATGTTTATACTGCTAAAATAAACAGTTTTTCTATTTATGCAAACAAGCAAGGATCTATAATTAAGTAGATTCCCAACTTATTTCCATGAATCAAAAGTAACTCGAGTTTGTTTATTTGCGCTAACCTGAAGACAAGATGAATACAATTTTTGTGCAAAAATATATATATTTATTAACTAAAAATCAGTGCAGAAAATAATTACAATATAATTGGTGACAATCAAAGAATATGGATCAAGATTTCAATAATATTGATAACACAGATAGTGTGAAAATACAATCACCAGATATTATTCCAAAATATCACTATAACAAAACTGAGTATGAAATAACTTTTTAAATGCAATGAGTAGCTTCTTAGTAGCTCACAGAATAAGGAAACAAAATGTCCAGATTTGCCACGTGATTTCTCTCAGACAACAGATTTCTCAAGCTCCAATTCTACTTTAACTGTACATGGGCAACATTTGTGACATCATGCACAAGGTTGGCTATAAGCCAATACTATATCTAAGGTAATGACAAATTTCCACTAAATTATTTTTAAGTATACATCAAAACTAAACCATTCACTAGAAACTGAAATCAGCTTCCCGGAGATTATACAGATTTGTGTATATCTTCCCAAGATTGAAAGATATAATTTATACTGCAGTTTAAAATTATCTCAATTCAATCTAGATTCTACGAGGACTAAATGGTCTAGTTATATATATAGATATCTATAGATATAACTATCTATATATATATAT
>NW_017307389.1:322706-324601 GCF_000935625.1 Nanorana parkeri
TATATATATATATCTATATATATATATACTGTATATATGGCTAGTCAATTGCATACATAAACATAGAAATGTATACTTTACCAAAAATTGCCAAATCTTTTATCTGAGAGATGTCAGCCTTGTCACAGTTCAGAAACAAGAGATGGTCAGGTTCTCTTTAGTTCAGTTCCCTTGGTCAGCCGTCATCAGCTTCCGACCTTTACCCTTGGTATGTACTTCCTTACTGCTTTTTCTCTTTGGATCTCCACATTCAATCTCCTGCTCCAAACTTTTATCCCCCCAAAGAATGTGGGCGTGGATTTGTCTTTTCCACGTAATTAATGACGTCAGATTACATCATTTTATTATGTACCTCATCATCGCAATCACCTGAAGGGGGCACTATTGGACTGTATTATTCCTTGAAGATAACCTCTGACCTGAGCCTTGGACAAAACCATAAATATAATAGGGTGGTCTGTTCTGTGACATCACCTTTCAGACTTATTGTCTCCTCATAGATATATAGCTTTAAGAACGTCTAAACCATGGCAATTAACATTTTTCCTCCAAATACTTTGAAAGTGACGTGATTGGCACCAAGACACAGTGGTTCTCCACATCTAGTTTCACTGATAAAAATTCTGTATATCCACTTAATTCTATGTACTTAAAATATAAACCCACCATATTAATAATACATATTAATATATTTCAATGGGTACATTCAAACAATATATAATGAATATAGGTTGGATATTATAAAAAGTACATCATAAAAAAAATACTTGAAATTATTCAATGAAGCAGGTATATAGATGCTTCATATGATATAATAATACAATAAAATGATTGCTAATATAATCACTGCAATGAATAATAACGTTTCATTAGGCAACTTTTAAATAAGTCCCTTTTTCCAATAATGAGAGAAAGAAAAAAAAATAATTAAACATTCCAGTCTCTTGTCCATTGTCTTAAGCTAAGACATGAAGGTCATCAATCTTATTATAACAAAGCCTGGCACCATGTCCAGTGCTTATCTTGTGTTAGCTGTCTGGGCCTCGCAATTTACAACCTGGGAATGTGTAAAATTTTCTGTAAGAGTCTTCAGCCAGGAAGAATGAACTTGCATTCACCTCATGACAGACAGGCAAATGGCTTCCATGATGCCCATAGACAAATATGTAAAGTAATATGTATAGGCCTTTAAATTGATTCCTTTTAGCCCCTATAGTTCTTACAATCTCAGAGTACCCGCTGGCACTATGCCTGCACAGGTGTGTCAGAGAGCCGCAACCTGGGAGCTGCCACGCAGCTCAATATCCACACCATCAGTGGCTCTGGTGAAGACCAGGTGGCTCCTTAGATCTAGCGACTCTGGCACACCTGCGTTTGTTGGGCGGTCACACTGTCCATGCATCTCCAGGGACCTGTATCACTGCCCATTCCTAAATTGAGTCCCTATATACTGATCCCCAAGACCCAGAGTATACGATTCCTGGTGCTCCAGTGCCCTAATCGTAACAGTATGTGTGTATATATATATATATACACACAGTATATATTTATAGTAGCTTTGCTTTCTAACTATAATGTTTCCTTACAGCTATTCAATAGCGTCAAAATTACCAACTTGATATAGACACAATAAAAATAATATCATAAGCTTCACTATTAATCATGCATTCCAAGAAATCTCAGAAGAAAACATATATAACCCCTTTGTTCTTGTTCTCTGGGTGGAAGCCACGGTCTCTCTGTAGAGATCCAATGCCCTCTGCCGAGCCAGACCTAATGCTCTGCAATCAGCAAGATTCATGCTCCCTGTTGATTGGAGAGCTCTGGCTCTGAGAAAGCAAATGTTGTGTTGGACCTCTACAGAGAGACCACTGCTTCCTTACAGAGAGTAGAGC
>NW_017307389.1:327681-328707 GCF_000935625.1 Nanorana parkeri
CAGGGCTTGAAAAAGTTTAGGGTGTCTCACCAGTCAGTCAAAAATTTCACCAGTCAGCATGACCGCACTATGGCCTTGCAATTTATGCTAACATTTTTTGGGGACAGATAGAGCTTTCTTTTGGAGGTATATAATCACCTCGGGGGTTATTTTTTTTAACTAAATAATGAAAAAAGTACCGTAAATGTAAAAGAAAAAAACATTCCTCTACACTATGTTATAAAACATTTATACCCATATTTTTGGCAACACATAAAAGTCAGGGTCACGTCGGGTAAATAGACACCAAACATGTCAAGCCTTAAAATTGCGTGCACCCGCAAAATCGCAAAAAACGCCCATAGGCGACGCCTAAAATGCTTTTACTGCTCTTCGGTCTAATGTTATCAGTGATTGATGGCCCTAAAATTATTGCTCTCACTCCCACGTTTGCGGCGATATGTAACATGTGCGGCACAATCGGCGTTTTCGCACGTACGCGCACCCGGCGCATATCTAAGTGTGTATGTGGAGGGCGGGGGACTTAAAAAAATAGTTTTCTTTTTTAATTCTTTTTATGCTTTATTTTTTTTATGAATCTTTAATTTTTTTTTTGACACACAACTTTATTGCTATTACATCGAGGGCTAAGAAGCCCCCGATATAATAGCCAATTTACATGACAGGTCCTCTTTATGGAGACAACAGGGGTCTCCAAGACCCGTAATGTCACCTAGGGACCCCCAGAGAAGCTGATGAAGCAGAGATCTGCTTCATCAGCTTCTGTAGCTGGAGAGTGACACTGAATGCAGGAAGTGATGTAACATACATCACTTCCTGCAATCGAGGACTGAGACGAGATCAAAGGGAGTTTGTATACTGAACTCCCTTTGATCTCTTGTCACAGAGCCGTGCCGGTCAAGGCCGCATCGGGCACAGCGGATCTCGGGACCGGCAGCTGCTGATACAATCGATCGAGCGTCTATAGAGACGCTCGATCGCTTGAATGTAAAGCTCCCGGCCGTGTAATTACAACGGCCGGCTAGG
>NW_017307389.1:329855-369292 GCF_000935625.1 Nanorana parkeri
GCCCCCTATATAATAGCCAATTTACATGACAGGTCCTCTTTATGGAGACAACAGGGGTCTCCAAGACCCCTAATGTCACCTAGGGACCCCCAGAGAAGCTGATGAAGCAGAGATCTGCTTCATCAGCTTCTGTAGCTGGAGAGTGACACTGAATGCAGGAAGTGATGTAACATACATCACTTCCTGCAATCGAGGACTGAGACGAGATCAAAGGGAGTTTGTATACTGAACTCCCTTTGATCTCTTGTCACAGAGCCGTGCCGGTCAAGGCCGCATCGGGCACAGCGGATCTCGGGACCGGCAGCTGCTGATAAATATATATATATAATGTATGTGTGTGTGTATATACATACATACATACTATATTGCCAAAATATTGGGACACCCCTCCAAATCAGGGAATGCAGCTGGTAAAAGGTAAAGCACGCCGCCACTGGACTCTAGGGAAGTGGAGACGTGCTCTCTGCAGTGACAAATTTTACTTCTCTGTCTGGCAATCTGATGGACGTGTCTGGGTTTGGCAGTTGCCAGGAGAACGGTACTTTCCTGACTGCATTGTGCCAAGTGTAAAGTTTGGGGGATTATGGTGTGGGCTTGTCTTTCAGGGGTTGGTCTTGGCGCCTTAGTTCCAGTGAAGGGAACTCTGAAGGCATCAGCATACCAAGACATTTTGGACAATTTCATGCTCCCAACTTTGTGGGAACAGTTTGGGGATGGCCCCTTCCTGTTCCAACATGACTGCGTACCAGTGCACAAAGCAAGGTCCATAAAGACATGGATAAGTGAGTTTGGGGTGGAGGAACTTGACTGGCCTGCACAGAGTCCTGAACCCACCCCTATAGAACACCTTTGGGATGAATTAGAACGGAGACTGCGAGCCAAGCCTTCTTGTCCAACATCAGTACCTGACCTCACAAATGCATTTCTGGAGGAATAGTCAAACATTCCCATAGACACACTCCTAAACCTTGTGGACAGCCTTCCCAGAAGAGTTCAAGCTGTTATAGCTGCAAAGGGCGGGCCAACTCGATATTGATCCCTAAGGACTAAGACTGGGATGCCATTAAAGTTCATGTGCGTTTAAAGGCAGGCGTCCCAATACTTTTGGCAATATAGTGTGTGTGTGTGTGTGTATATATATTAACCCTTTCGCTGCAATGCCCTCCGGAACATTTTTCAAATCAGCTGGTCAAGCCATTTTTGCATTTTTCCTATTGATTTGATCTTCAACTGCTAGGTTGCTAGCGTTTGTAAAAGACCCCCCAAACCATATATTTTCTGAAAGCGCAGGCCCGGTAGAATAAAAAGATGGTGATACTAAATTTGTAGGCCCTGCGATAATTGCGTAAATGTTTCTCAAATTAATATTAAACCGATAAAAATACGCAATTCAATTGTTAAAACACACCAAAATCAGTATCCGTGCATAAAAAAAATTATTTTCGGACAAAATCTAAAAGATAAAACTGTATTGAGTTAATAAATAACAAATATTAGCAAATTTGTAATTGCGCCTTTTTGCGAAAAGGTAAAAAAATGAAGGTATGCAAAACTGTAAATAATCGACTTATGTAAAAAATTGTTTTGGTGTTTGTGTTGTGATAAAATGATACAGGTGTATATTTAATTGCAACACAAGGTATCACAACGCATGGCAATGAGTCACAAAGCTTTGCCATGCGCTGCCATAGTTAATTTAATGTTTTTTTTTTAAGAAAATAAATAAAAAAGATCATTTTCTAACAACGCACTGCAGCGCATGTGCATGGTGTGCACCACAATATGTGTGTGTTATGTGGGGGGAGGGAGGGGTTGTGCTTTTTTTTTAAATAATTTTTTACACATTTTTTATAAAAATAATTTTATTTTGTTTTACATTTTTTTATTTTAAATTTTTTTTAAATAATTTTGAAATTTTCTCCTTTTTTTTCTACTTTTTCTATTCTGCTCAGTACCACAGAGGTACCGAGCAGAATAGCTGAGCCGAATGGCGCTCGGCGGCATTCGGCTATTCACTCACTGCTGTTTGGGCCGTATGAGAATAGGCCGAACAGGAACGAGTAGCCTGCCGGAGGTTCGGCTAAGCCGATCCAGATGTTGGATTAGCTGAGCCAAACTCCTAATGCACTTCGGCCGACCCGAACCCAGCCGCATCAAGCCGTTGTACGGCTACGTTCTCCTCACCGCTCAGCCATCCTGAAACTTATGGCTTCTCCCCGCCAGCCAACGCTTGCTCCTCCGCCCCCATCCCCCAACCCTGGATATTTTTTTTTTTATCCCACAACAAGCGGGGGACAGCAGCGGGGATCCATGGAGTCACAGATCCCTGCCTGGAGCGGCTCCAGGCAGGGATGAGAGGCTCCAGATGCAATTTTTTTCAAAGGCAGACAATCAAGGAAGTCCAACAAAAAATACCTTATCTTCAGCATAACATATATTGACTAACCCAGGGCTCAAAATTTCCACTCGCCCCCTCGCAATTGGCGAGTGAAAATTGCGTGGGGGCGAGTGGAAATCCAGGGGCGGAACTGCCGCCACTTCGGCAGCGGCGATCACTGTTTCAGTTTTCTCTTCCTCAGCCGCTCTATAGAAGCAGAATCGGCTGATGAGAAGAGAGAACTGACACAGCGATCGCCGCTGCTGAAGGAGTAGAATCAGTGCAGCACTGCGGCTGTCCTCACTCGAGTGTTCTATCTAAAGCTCACTGTACAGAGCTCCAGTCTCTCTAAGCACCGGAAGTGAGGTAGTTAAAAAAACCAGGGGCGGACTGCCCGAGGGCACGCAGCCAACAGGGGGCCCGTCACTGATTGCTGTTTCACTTTGTTCTCAACTAGCCCAGCCTGCAGCAGTATGTGTCCCTCGCCCCAGGGCCCACCAGACTGTCCCATCGCCGCTTTAACACAGCAGCATCTCATATTCGGCTCTTAGACTGTGCAGCGTGCCTGGATGATTAGGCCCCTGTCTGTTTCTCCCTCGGAGCTTAAAAAAACCCAAAAACTAAAACAAACATTTCCCGGTCATTAAAATTGCCCAGTGGCTGAGCCACGCTGTCTTCCCAGCTAAGTTCTGTCTGCCTTGTACCCACATGGCAGAAACGCTGTTGTGTCAAATTGGTATTACAGCAGCAACAGAGATGTGTGTGTACATGGGGGGAGACACACGTACAGCTCTCAGCAAAAGTTTAAGACCAAAAACTATGCCCAAAGATGTTGGGCAAGTGGAAGTAGTGCTGTGAACAATTCACCGAGTCATGCATTCTCCACAGGGCTGATGAATGCATTTTTGCACAGTTGGAGGTACATTTATCTGCCCGCGCACCACCCCCTTTCCCAGCCTGATGCCAGCCCTGCTTAAGCTGCTTGCTGATTGGCTCCAGCTTTATCGTTCGGCCCTGTCCCTGGCATGTAGATTGTCCAGGTGAGAAGCGATGGCGGAACTGCAGGTGTCAGGCTGGTACTTCAAGTAGCTGGCATTCTGTGGGGCAGCCTGCTGCACCCACCCACTGGTCCTGCTGAAGGTGAGTGCTCACCAGTATACTGGCATGGAAGGACCTGCCCATTAATGTGTCTGTTTGGGTGACATTCCACAGGGATCGGAGTGTGTGTGTATGTCTGTTTGTGATGGTTGATCCGATTTAGCTGTGTCTGTGTCATTCTATCTGCCAAGTGTGAGGTCTGATGTGTGTTTGTTCTGGTCTGCGGTCTGACGTGTGTTGGTCTGCAGTCTCAAATAGAAGTCACCAGCACTCAATGATATGCGCAAGAAGTATAAGCACTTTTATTGAATTGTCACAAGTGTCATAAGGCTAACATTTCAGGGCCACACCACTGGCCTCTGTGTTCTGCGTCACATCGCTGGCCTCTGCACTGTGCGTCAACCCGGCTGCTCTCTGTACTTGGCATTACACCACTGGCCTCTGCACTCTGCATTGTTACTGATCTCTGTGTCACACCACTGACCTGGCGGAGTTAAGGCCGGGGCACGGTAGGGGTTAGGTGGGGCAACTGGTGGCGAGTAAATCTTAAGGCCTGGCTAGTAGCTCAGGACTTGAAATTTTGAGCCCTGGACTAACCAATCTTCGAGTTGTCCCACACGCTCACAGTGTACCAGTCATTTAACAGTTTTTTCTTGCAGCACTGCTGCTCCAGCCTCAATCCTCAGGGCCACTGGCTGTTTCCTCCAGACAACCTCAATAATATGCTAACCTGCACAATAGGTTTCACAAACCCGCAGCTCCCTGCTGCACTGGCCTCCACTCTGACTCCTGCGTGGAGTTCTCCTGTCTCCCAGGTGGGGCCCTCAACACATCCTAGATCTCATAGTTCTCCTTTAAGTTGTCACTTTACACTGTGCATGTACCCTGAGCTCACCGTGATTCCAGGTAAACTCATAAAAGATGCTCAGCTCGGATACTGTTTTGCTGGATCAGTATCCACCCTAAAGGTAGGCATGAAATGAGAAGCCCTTGAATGATTGGTTGCTAACAGTAGTTTTCCTCCTCAGTAGAGCCATTAGCTTTCAACTCACTTGCTCATCAATCGAGGGAAAGTGTTGGCTGTAAATACAAAGCGATTTGATTGTTTCAAAAGGATGCATGTCCATGCAAAATGATGAATTTCCTAATGAATGCTCAGTTGCTTTTTGCAAATTTCCCATTCAACTGCATGAATGTTAGGGTGCCAAGTTTGGGGTCATATTTTAGAAGCAATAAGGCTTGTCTCAAGCCAAATTGATCTCTTTCATATCGATGGATGCCTAATTAGTAAAAAAGATGCCAAATTTAGGTTAGGCAAGATAGTTTTCCTAGCTTAGTTACTTATTCAGAATTTTCCATTGAAATGCATAAATGCATGGCTTTCAGGGTGCCAGGTTTGGTGCCCTATTCTAGAAGCAATAAGACTTGGCTCAGGCCACATTTATAATTTTCATATAGAGGTGTCACGGATCGGGGCTCACAGGAATGAACTGGAGTCAGGTATGTGGACCCTTTCTACTACACTAGCAGGGACACTTAGAGAAAAGGGTCCAAGCAGTGTAGGCTGATGACTCCCAGAGCTGGAGTACAAGCAGGGAAATGAATGAGGCAGTGGAAGACAGAATAGGCTGGTAGGACAAGGTACAGGGCAGGGAGCTGCAATGCTAGATAGGTGGCATGGGGTCCCCTAGGATGTGGATTCTAAAGGCCAGCCAGTGTTCACCAGAGCTCCTGATGGTGGCGGTGGGGTTGGCTGCATGCTGACCCCAGGTCACAATCCCTAGGTTCACCTGACTCACCTAACAGCCAAGAATGGTTGACAAGGCCAAAGTTCTGGACAGGTTGCAGACACACAAACAAGGGACAAAACAAATGTCAGGGACAGACGGAGGACCCAGACTTCCAGGGACAACCTGAAGACTGGGACTTCCAGGGAATATCCAAAGGATAGCAACAGACAGAAGACTGGAATTTCCAGGGACAAGTTAACAGTCAGGACACAGCTAAACTTCAAGGCAATTAGGTTGCATCACAAACAGGGGCTCAGCATCTAGCTAAGGAAAGCATTGCTCGGGCAGGGTGCCGGTCGCTGCCCTGGGTTTAAATAGAGACAGGAAGAGGGAGGATCCACAGGATTGGCCACAAGCGGACTGCACTGTTTGGCCGAGAAGCTGCATAAGAAACAGCAGGAGAGGTCTGCAGATGCCTAAAGCTGCCAGACTGGTGCAGGAGCAAGTCAAGTACAGAGCACATGCCTGGAGAACCACAAGCAACAGCACAGCCGTGCATGCCTGCAGAACCAGGGGTAAGAGGTCTGCATATACTTGTAGAACTACAAGTAACAGCTCAGCTGCAAGTCTGCAGCTGAACTGTGACAAGAGGGATGTCCAATTAGTAAAAAACATGCACATTTGGGTGAGCCTAGATGGTTTTCCTAGAGGAATAACTTAAAACAAAGACAAAAGGAGAAAGCGCACTATCTGGGAGTCCACGGTGGCTGGAAAGGGTCACTTCGGCTGGGGTACAGTGTGCAAGCTCTTTGTGAACAGGGACATCGATGATATTTTGATTATTTGGGACGGTCCCACCCACAGTGTGTGTGAGTTCCTTGCCCACTGCAATGACAACCAATTCGGATTGTCGTTCACCTATGAGGCCAACGACACCAAATTGGTGTTCTTGGACCTCGAATTGTCTTACAAAATTCAGGATATCATCACAAACAACCACGTGAAACCAACCGGAGGTCACTCATACCTTCACTACAAAAGCTGTCACCACCCTAGGTGGAAGAGAAACATCCCAAAGGGTCAATTCTGTAGACTCAGGAGAAATTGTACTCAGAATACAGACTATGTCATATCAAGTCAACTTCTCATCAATAAATTCAGGGAGAAAGAATACCCAGAACAACTCATTATGGAGGCTGTCTCCGGCCACTCAAAAACAGACCAACCTCTGGACGCCACATATGACCATAATGCGAGGGAGGAGAACAAAATACGTTTCATTACTACTTTTAATAATGGGTTCACAGCCATACAGAAAGTCATACGCAAACATTGGCATATCCTACAAAAAGACCCGAAATTGGGTCCCCATCTACCGCCCAACCCATCCATTAATTTTAGGAAGTCCAGGAACATAAAAAACATGATAGGCCCCAGCCGATCCTTCCAAGGCCCAGAAACCCGTCCAAAACATTTTTTATTTGATAATAGAACTGGCATATTTCAGTGTAAAAAACCCAGATGCTTGACATGCCAGTTCATCCACCACGGTCAAAATACATTTCACGATCACTTGCAACTTTCCTACAATATCAAACAATTTATAACATGTTCACACGACCATGTGGTCTATGGATTAAAGTGTCCATGCGGGTTGATATATGTTGGCCGCACAATAAGACTCCTAAGGGCAAGAATTGGTGACCACAGACGCCTAATAGAAAAAGGTCTCAACGAGGAGATAGAAATTCACACCATTCTATAAAACAATACTACACATACCGGCTATCCATCATAGTGTAGAGGTCGACATACACATGTTCCAACTGTTTTTAACCCCCTCCATCTTCGTTTCTACGGGGTTATCTATTAAGTACATTCAGTACATCCTTTATAGCTGCATTCCAGTTGTTAATAAACATCCCCCTTGTATCCATTGGAATTTTTAATAGTAGTACTTTCAAACAGTTTTGAATAAAAGAAACATGGACAACAACAAAGGTGGAGGTCACACTTGTTTTTTATAAAACTTTTAATGTTTTTAATAAAACCTTCAATGTTTTTAACGTCTACACTTAGTCCCAAACAAAAGAGCACCTGTGAATGTATTAGGCAGATAGCAGAGCTGAATCCTTGAAACCCAACACATCCTGCATGACAGAATCAATTTGAGATGCAAACTGCAGTAAATAAGCGAAGCGGTGCTCGTTACACTTAGGGGGCGTTCTCTTATACTTGTTCCGCCCCACCTAACCACTCCACCTATCAGGACAGTGCTACCGAAGCTGGCCCCGCCCAGCTGTCATTTTTAAAAAATCGTGATTCTCCCGCAATTCCGTCCTTCACCCGAGCTTGACAAAGAGGCTTGCGCCTCGAAACGCGTAGCAATCTGCTCCTCACACACCACTGGAAACTTTCTCACACACTCCCGCCGTTGACACTTAGAGAGGAGAGCACACTCTCTATGCCATCACGGCTTGGTCTCCTACACCTGCTGACTAAGACGACCGCTGACAGCACGTGTCACACAGTATCCCCCTACAGAGCACTCCTGGCCGCTACGGCACAGCCTGGCCAGCTGAGCCCCGCCGCAAGATAGCTGCTCCTTCTCCTAAAAACGTATCCTTGCAGCCGTCCATACCATTGCATATCATCGTGCCTCACTTCCCTAAGGACTCCATCCCTTCACCCTCAGAGAATCCCCAAGGACTTCCCAAATGTGAGTTTCTTCATTTACCTTACACCAACAGTAGTAGCGCTCTAAATACATAGGTTGTTTTAGAGGAATAACTTGGTTACTTATTCCGAATTTCCCAATGAAATGCATTGCCAGGGTCATGTATCGGTCGTTCAATCCAGATGCCACATCTCTCTCGGATGTGTGCGACATGACAGAAGACACCTCCTCCTCCTACAGAGCAGATAGGAGGAGACGTGACCCCACGTGAGACGTAACATGGTCACGCTACGTGGTGTACGGCAGGGGCGGAGCAACACTATCGATCACATAGTAAGCAGAACAATGCTGTGAAGGGCCAATGCAAGGGTTTTTGCATACGCAGGCAAAGGTGCATTTTTCCACTAGTGCACTCAGGCAGCTGCCTATGCAGCCTTACACTTGCGCTGGCCTTGATGACAGGAAGACTATAAACAGCTTTGTCTGATCTACTTTTTCAACACTCACTGCTCACTGGCGGGCACACACTCCGTGCAGTTGTGTGTGCCCGCCATTCAGGTTTCTGCCTGATTCCACCTGGAGAGTCAAAGCGGGCAGAGGAACTTCAGGGGGAAGAATCAGAAGAAGCCACATAGGTGGTGTAGTAGGGGGATGTTTCCGAACTATGGGCAATAATAATAAAAAAAGTAACATGGTGCAGAAGTCACAGAAATGTGACACTGAGTGTAGTGGAGCCCTCCAGTGACACTAAGTGCTCCCAGGCAACAGATAACAATAGTGAACACACTAGATGGGCACAAGGGGCAGCTGGATGGCAATTGGGGTAGCACGCAGTGACAGGAACCGATATGTAGGCACCTAAAAACACTGGACTGGCCCCAGGAAACACAGGGTTAACATTATGCCCCCCCAATAAATGGGATTCTCAATCTGATCAGAGCACAGGAAGGCAGATTGAGGAATTAAGGGCAATAAGTGGGGGGCCCCCTAAGGGTGATTGGAGGGACCCATCGACTCCTCTGCAGACAGACCAGGCAGTTTTATTCACACAATAGACAGCAGATGACTGTCATGGGGGGTCACAATGAGCCCCCCCCACTCAGCCTGTACTGGGAGGCCCAATCACACACACCTGCCATTCCTTACCTGCCGTGGAACAGTCCTTGCAGGCGTTGCACTCGATCATGAAACGAGTCACATTGTAGGGCGGACGGCAGAAGCAGTACACAGGCACTGTAGTCTCAATACTTCCCCACTCACAACAATACTCCCAGCCAGGGACGAACAGGACCCCGAGGGGAAC
Source organism: Nanorana parkeri (assembly GCF_000935625.1). Lineage (NCBI taxonomy): Eukaryota > Metazoa > Chordata > Amphibia > Anura > Dicroglossidae > Nanorana > Nanorana parkeri. The sequence continues at coordinate 339,041 of NW_017307389.1, forward strand.
CGGTAGAGGGGACAGCCAAGCGACACAGCTGACAATGCAGGCATGATGGGTGCAAATAAGGCAGGAAACTTTCCATGGGCTTTCCCAGAGCTCCTCCCGGATTACAGCGAGGGAGGCGGCGGCTGAGCAGGTCTCGGAGCGGGAACAGGCTGCCTATGCAGCCTTACACTAGAGCCCTTCCTCAAGGGGCAGCTGCTTTGGGCCCAACATTGACTGGGCCCGGGGCAACTGCCCCTTTTCCCCCACATTAGAGACGGCCCTGTGCATGGCTTTCAGGGTGCCACGTTTAGTACCCTATTTTAGAAACAACAAGACCTGGCTCAGGACAAATTGATCACTTTCATATAGAGGGATGCCCAATTAGTAAAAATCAAGCCAAATTTGGGTGAGCCAAGATGGTTGTTATAGAGGAATAGCTTATAATAATAAGACTTAAGCAATAAGACTTGCAATAATAATAAGACTTAAGCAATAAGACTTGGCTAATGCCAAATTGATCTCTTTCAGATAGAGGGATGCCCATTTAGTTAAAAAAACATGCCAAATTTGGGTGAGCCAAGATGGCTTTTGTAGAATAATTGATTGGCTCCTTATTCAGAATTTCCCAATGAAATACATGCCAGTTAGGAAGCTAGGAATGTTGCCATATTTCAGAATTAATATCGTGTAAACTTTGCAAATGGTTGTTTAGCAAATAATCACTTTCATGAATAAGAAGTAAACCTGAATAAGAATCTGGGTGAAAAGTTCTGAATAAGAAGTTGGTCGAATAAGCCATCTTCAGCAGGCGAATAAGGAGGCGGAGCTGACCGGATCTAACTTCATTATCATTCACAGCGGTTTCACTGTGCACGAAGCAATAAAGGGCACAAGTGGTCACCTTCATGTGCGCCAGTCCATTCAGCTTGTCCTAGCAGTTAGATAATGCACTGTGCCAGCTGTTAAGGATGAGGGAAAACACACCGACATCCTTGCACGTTTATTTCAAATATAATCCTTTTGACTACTTATGAAAGGTATAAAGCTATTTTCTTGGATGGTTGGTGGACACATTTTTCAGTAAGATCTTATACCTCACTTCCAAGTCCTTTTCTTCCTCACCCATCTTTCTGTAGGAGCCACGCCCACAATATAGTCTATAAGAACGAGTGTGTAGACGTAACGGCAACGTGACCTCATCTTTGTCAGTGAACAAAATGGCGTTCTACTGTCTTCTACCAGGCCGGCTTCAGGTGAGCGGGTACATGATGGTTGGTGCTTGGTGTGTTACCAGAGTAATCGTGAGCCGTAGCTTGCGTTGGTGGCCTTGAAGTGAGTTGTGAGTGTGTGTTTTCCCGGTTGTCTAAATGCGTTTCAAATGCACGACGCCCGATTGTTCATTACATACAGATCACCCGGCTGCTATCTCCATGGCAATAGCAGAATAGCAGCTGAACATGAGATTGTTTTGCAGTGACAGGCTGTGGCGTTGCGCTTTTATAAAAGGCTTCTCCCGTGAGCTGTACTGTTCAAGGTGACCCCCAAGGTGACCGTGGGTGTAATGTTGGGACTATAGCTCTGCCAAGTTGGTGGCACTTACACTTGTAACTTGGTATCACATTCACTTCTATAGTAAAGCTTCGTCCTTCAGGACCCGTGTATTCAAAAGCTAATAAAGCGTTAGTGTCTGTGCGTAAAAATATGTTTTTTTGTGTATATATTGTTTCTAGGAGCAGATTGTGATACATTGATGTCAATTGACAGAATGCACGCATACACGCAAAACTTATTGCAACATGCTTTTTCAAGCATTTCCTTTTGAGTATATGGGGCCAATGCGCTCAGTGTGAACCAGGCCTAATGCAAGTGTGTAATTGCACACACTGCATTCTTAAAAGAAAACTATGAGGTGAGTGATTTTCACTCAACCTCCTAGTTCGTAAAACTGTCACACGTTGGCTCGATAGATCGGAAAGTGAGCGAACACATACCGACGCTCGCTCACTTCTCGATCATGTCCCTGGAGAGAGCCTTGACTGTCACTCACGGCTCCCTGCTGTGATTCCCCGATCCTCCAGCGCTGAGTGGCGGAACGGAGGGGGCGGATACAGCTGACTCTGCCTCTAGATAGGCAGAGCCAGCTGTCAATTACGCAGCTGGGTGGATCTCGACAGTAATGTCGGTATCTGTCCTGGCTGCGTCGGTCTTAGTATACCGTGAGCTGTAGCTGAGCTTTGGGTCACAGGAGGACGCTAGTTTATGTCCTCCTGTGGCCCTTAGGAGAACTATAGGGAAAAACACTTACCCCATAGTTCTCCTTTTTAATAGCTTCTCTTTATCTGCTTTTGACGAGGGAATATGTTGCAATACGTAAAACCAGAAACGGTCTTTGGTTTGACGTAAAGTGACACCAAACTCAGGAGTTAAATCTTAAAATGCATTAAATTGCTAAACCCCTTTTCTGTCCAGGCCGTTTTCAGTATTTTTATTTGTTACATTTACTTTTAACTTTTAAAAAAACTACTCTTTTTTTTAATTTTTTTTTATTTTACCACTTGAAGACCAGGGTGTTACACCCCCTTCCTGGCCAGGCCATTTTTCAGTATTCGGTGCTGCAGAACTTTGACATTTATTCCGTCATGCAACGCTGTACTGAAACTAATTTTATACAATTTTTTGGGGGGAAAGATGGAGCTTCCTTTTGGTGGTATTTAATCACGGGGGTTTTTATTTTTTACTATATAACAAACAAAAATGTACCCTAAATTTCGTGAAAAAAAAACCTGTTTCCCTATGAAATGTTATGAAACATCTATTACCCCAATTTTTTAGTAAAATATAAAAGACGGGGTCACGTCGGGTAAATGGACACCAAACATGTCAAGCTTTAAAATTATGCGCGCCCGCAAAATCGCAGAAAACGACCACACCCAAAATTTGCCATAGGAGACGCTTTAAAAGCTTTTACCACTCATCAGTTTAATGTTATCAGTAATTAACCCATTCATGACTGAGGCCTTTTTCCCCATTTTTTTGCACCCATGTTATATTCCACATTTTAGGCCCAAAAATGACTTAAAACCCCGAAACATATATTTTTCGGAAAGCCAAGACCCTATAGAATAAAATGGTGGCAGTTGCAAATTTTTTTCAGGTCCTCTTTATGTAGACATCAGGGGTCTCGAAGACCCCTAATGTCACCTAGGGCAGTGCTCCCCAACCTTTTTATCGCCGCGGACCGGTCAACGTTTAATAATTTTACCGTGGCCCGCTGAGGGGGGGGCGTTGATTGTTTATATTTTATAATATATATATATATATATATATATCATTAATATTAATGGAGGTTGGAGTTACGCCGCACCCACACGTGTGACACATTAGTGCCCGCGTTCTGGTCCAGTACAATCTGCACAAAATAGTGCATGCAGCATTTTTGCAGATCGCACTGGACCGGAAAACGCAGGCACTAATGTGTTACGCATTCCGGTGCCGCGATCGCACTGCAGGCGGGGGGCGAGGCTTCAGTACCATTGAGTTCAATGGACCACCACGCCCCCTCCTGCCCCAAAACAAAGTGAGCCGCCGGGTTGCATTCCAGAGGCTGAACGTACTGGCACACACTCCTTATGGTGGGACTGGGCCCTTAGGGCTTGTTCACACAAATTACGGTGCTTTCCAGAGCGGTAGCTGCTGGAACGCACAGCAATCACTCACAAATCTTCCCGCTGAGTTCAGGGGTGGGAGGGGGCGTTGCGGTGCATTGAAGTCAAAGGCACTGCAGCCACCTCCCGTAGTGCGATCGGATGCGTGGCAAAATATTGCCTGCGTTCTGTTCCACTGCAATGCTGCTTGCGCTATTTTTTGTGTTTGCAGTGGAATGGAACGCAGGCAATGTTTTGCCACACTTCCCGATCGCACTGCGGCGGGAAGGCGAAGCAGTGCCATTGAATTCAATGCACTGCCACGCCCCAGAACGCAGGGCGAAGTTTAGTGAGCGATTGTGGTGCGTTCCAGCAGCTGCCACTCTGGAACGCATCACAATTGGTGTGAACAAGCCCTTAGACTGAATTCCTTTTTTTTTTCTTAACCTGTCTTTTTTATATATTGTACAAAGTGCAGGTCCGGGGGTTGGGGACCACTGTCCTATGTGATCAAAGTAGATAGATATTAATTAAGTGTCTCGTTTAGGAACCTATAAGTGATGTATCTCTGTAATAAAGATATATGTAATCTCCATGATTTGTTTGTGAAAAAATTCCAATAAAAAAGTTTTATAAAAACAACAAAAAAGTTTCTGTGGTGTACTTTTTTGTTTTTATAAAACTTTTTTTATTGGAATTTTTTCACAAACAAATCATGGAGATTACATATATCTTTTTATTAAACCTAGGGACCCCCAGAGAAGCTTCTCACCGGCATCTGTAATCGAAGAGTGACACTGAATGCACGAAGTGATGTCATCACATCACTTCCTGCATTCGGGGACCGAGAAGAGATCAAAAGGAGATGTGTACTTATCTCCCTTTGATCTCCACTGACAGCATCGCTGTGCTGGTCCCAGCCGCACCGGGCACAGCTGATCTCCCGCCCTCCCACTCCTATAAGGCTTCCGGCCGATCAGGAGCGGCCATGGATGGGAGGTGAGTTAATTATATCAAGCAGTCATTGTGAATGAATCTCACTATTACTGCTTGATTTAATTAATTTTTGGTTATTAGACTGCTTCAAACTTGAAACAGCCAATAATAACTTTAGTGACACCGATCCTGCAGCATTTCAGGATCAGATGTCACTAAAGGCTACTGATGGTTACCACAACGATCAGAAGCCTGCAACATTGCTTCAGCAATAGTATCATGTTGCTGAAACATTAGAGGGGGAAAAAAAAGACGGTTTACATCAGGATTTCACGATCTATACCACCTGCCAATGACGGCAACAGCTGTAAATACTGCTCTGCAAAATAACACGGCTCTGTCAGCCGTGTTCTTGGTGTTATTTTGCAACAGCCAGCGATGGCTGTTAATGTACAAGTGATCTGACATCTTTGCAGCCGCCGTATCCTTTGTACCGAGCGGCGCTGGTCCCCCCCACAGCCGCTGCCGTCGGCTTCCCCGGGCTCCGATGTCCCTGTGCAGCAGCTTCCATGTATTTAATCACTTCCGGTTTCACTATTTTTATATTCTCCGGCTCAGAGCCAGAAGAAAATGGTGGGGAAGCAGATCTCTGCTTCCTCAGCTTCTTTGGGGTCCTTATGTGACATTAGGGGTCTGAAAAACCCTATCTGCTATTACATAGGGGGCCTGTTAGCCCCCTGTGTGATGGCAATAAGGTTAGTGTAAAAAAGTGTTTAAAAATTAAAGTAACATATACAAAAATGCAAAAAAAATGTTAAAGTCCCCGGCCCACGTGCACGCACAAACATGCGTCGGTGCGCCTACATGCGAAGACAACAACTGCGCTAGACATGGTTACATATCGCTGCGAACGTCAGAGTGAGAGCAAAAATTCTAGAGCCATTAATTGTCACAGTCAGCCGTGATGTCACAGCTGTGTCCGTCTATTTGTTGTAATGCAATGACAGGCCACTGTCCTCAGGTTATTTGATGGCAGTGGCCTGTCATTGCACGACAACAAATGGGTGGAATCAGCCGTAACATCATTTGTGTGCGGTCAGGTCGTCAGTTGGCGGCGTTGTGGACAACGTGTTTGACCCTTAGATTACCTCGCTGGATAATTTTTTTTTTCTCATTGTTTTAGTTTTTTAAAATAAAGCAATAGTCTAAAACTTTGGTTGTTTTTTTGTTCAATTAACCGCTTCAGGACCGCCCATTGTGGGAAAAAAAACCAAAACCCTGTCCGGAAGCGGTTATACCAAGAACACGGCTGCAGCCATGTTCTTGGTATCATTTTAAACAGGCGATTGCTGTTAAAATACAAGCAAGCAATCCGACGGCTGTACAGTGCGGCGCTGTGTGCACGCCGGTATGCCCGGGCACCACTTTCCCTCGTGCTGGCCTGGGACCGGCATAGCGGGTCTCCCCTGACTGATCGACTATATCAGCAGGGTTCCAGCCGCAACTCTCCTCTGATCACTAGACCCGGAAGTGATGTATATTACATCACTTCCGGTGTCACTGTGTACATTCTTCGGCTCTTAGAGCCAGGAGAAGCTGAGGAAGCAGTTTTAAAGTACACTGCCCCCACCTGCTTCACACATGTTAAATATTGTCACAAACGTGTGTGAGAGCAATAATTCTAGAGCTGTAAAAGCTGTAGAGCTGTAAAAGGCCGACTAGGTCACTTCCGGTGCGGGTGACTCACTTCCAGGCGCCGCAGGCCTTGCGTTCCAGGCCTCCTTTCCGGAAGGGGGATGGGCCTGCCTGGTGCACGAGGCGTGATCACAGGCTTATCTGTGAGAGATCGCCGGTGGGACTACTAGTGTTTCCCCAAGATGGATCCTGTTCCTCTACAGACCGCACAGATGGATACGGGTCCTTCAGGAACCAGCTCTGCTCAGGTAGGTGGATACTTCCACGTATTCCCTCCCTGTAGTTCTGACTGTAGCTATTCCTCCACCTGGGGCTCCTTGGTGTTGGGCTTAGGGTGTTGAGGGGGCAATTTTAAGGCTTGAAATGTTTGGTATCTATTTACTCGACGTGACCCCATCTTATTTTACCAAAAAATTGGGTATTTTTCTGTGCACTAAATTTCACTTAGTGGATTTCATCCTATAAATACTGGTTTGATAAATATTTGATTATTATTCAAGATTTATATAGCGCCAACAGTTTGCGCAGCGCTTTACAATATAAGGAAGACATTACAATCGCAATACAATTCAAGATGGTGCAGTGCAACGTAAAAAATTGCAACTTGCAACCAGCAGAAAATATATAAATTTTTGTGGGTCTGAAGCTGGTTTCTTGCCAAAAATTCTGGTTTTATCATGTGTGCAAACAGTAAGAAATTGCTCCAGCCAGGAAGTGGTTAAATAATTATTTCTACAAGTCAGGTGTTTATGTACATTTTAATTTAACCCTTTAGTGAATGAGTAGGGGTACCCCTTCCTCATTCACAAGGGGGGGGGCGACATCTGGGTGCCCCTTAAAGCCACTTTTGTTTTTCATATTTGGGCGGTGGGGTTCCCTTTTAAAATTTCTACCAGACATATAGTGCCTGGTATGACTTTTGGGGGGAACCTCACATACTTTATTTTTTTAAACATTTTTTTTATTCCCCCCAGTCATCTTCCAGGACAGCCAATGAGAGAGAGGGCTCCGCCTGCCTGAAACAGAAAATACATCATCCACATTAGATAAAAAGACACTCCTACAAAACCACCTCAGTTTTTGTGTTTTCTTTGGCTGAATAGGACATTGTAACGTTTGTTGTTTTACTTCAGGCCATTATGCAAGTTGCAGGTGCCTCCCATGGTATGCGGTCCCAGAACCAGGGACAGTGGATCCCAGAGATTGGCATATCTGGGCTTCCGGATCGAACCCCCCACCCGATTTATGGGCTAAGGTTTCCTTCCACAATTGGAAGGGTCGGCAACCATCCTCCAAAGCGTGAGTGACTCCAGATGGAGATCCCCCTGTGTGTGTCTCAAAATAACGTGTTATTGTCCTGCTCCCCGCAAGGGGTGCCCCCCTCCCAATCAGCTCCCACTGCACTGACTCGGTGTGTCCCTATGTGCCTTATTCCCCTTTCCCACACTAGAAGGCTTGGGGATCCTGACTGTCCTAGGTCCTCTATGGCAGTTGGGGTGGGGGGTAGGGGGTCTTGGGCTCTCTGACTTCCACTCATTGCAGTGGCTGGAGGGATTTGGTCCCCCTGTGAGGGGGCTTGCCACACCTGCATGGTCGTGCGAGGCCCGCTAGGGAATGAGGAGGCATTGATTGGACCAGGTGCCAATCTTCTGGCTGGGAGGAATGGCAGGGGAGTCACGGCACAAGTGATGTCACGGGCACACTTCCGGTGCGTCACTTCTGGTTTACGGATCACGGAACTGGGCATGCGTTCCAAACTGGTTCGAATGCTCAGTGATTTAGGGAACAGGTGGAGGGGGTCATGGGGTGTTGGCAGCAGCTACAAACGGTTGGGCCAGCTACAGGACGTTGGGACACATTGTTATACCTGACTGGGTCCACATACAGCCAGGAGGGACGCCAGGAGTGGGCCAGGTGCGTGATCAGCAGACTGGTCACCATGCCTTCAGACACTTGCTGCCTCTCCTGATCTGGGAGACTTGGACACTGGCGCAAAGGTAGGCAAGTTTTTATTGGGGAGATTCTCTCCTGCTTGCGGGGGGAGGCTGCTTTGGCAGGGCAAGCGGGTAGCTCTCTGCACTATATTCAGGGTGTGGGTGCACGAGGTGTCATATGGACGAGGGCTATGACTACCTTATTTCTTATTTTCCACAGGTCAAACCCCTTGCTCCAGCTACTACTTCTCACCCCAAGGGTAGAAGATGTGCCTCTTGCAACCTCAAGCTGTTGTCATCTTGGTCGAATCCCTTGTGCAAAGGATGTGTAGAGAAGCTGGTATACAAAGTCAGGTGGGATGTTTAAGGGCCTTATGGATACCATGAGGGAGGAAATGGTCTCAACATTTTAGTCTTTCCAGTCTGTCATTCAGAGCACAGGACCTATTTTATGGGGGCAGAGCAATCCGGATCCCCCAGGTAAAGTTTGCTGGACTGTCTACACAGAGTGTAGCCAGTGGAAAGGCACCCAGTGATTGATCCGATTCCCCACAGAGGCCAGAGGATCCGTCTAACTAAGACTCTGAGGTAGATTTCAGAAACTAAAAAGGACCAAATACCTGTTTCCTTTCCGGTACACAGATCACTGCAGGATATGATAAAATCTGAATGGAAACATCCAGAAAAGAGGATATTCTTTTAATCTAGTCTTAAACACATATATTTATCTTTGCTGAGGAGGACGCGGCAATTTGGGAAAAATTTCTGAAATTGGACGTGTCGCTATCAAAAGTCTCAAACAGTTGGATTTGTCTTTTGAGGATATAGGGGCGCTGAAAGACCACATTGACAAATAGGCAGAATTTTTGCTCAGGAAAGGTTGGGAGACGGCCAGCGCTGGGTTCAAGCCTGGCCTCACCATCACGTGTGGCCAGGAACTTGGACACCTGGCTTGTGCAGCTGTAGTCACACGTGGAAGGAGGTACAGAGAGGGAACAAATCTTGGATTCACTCTGTCCTTAGCAAGGCCACGTCGTACATAGCTGGCGCTTCTGCAGAGGCCATCAGATACTCGGCGAGAACTGGGCCACGTTGGGCAGCACTGTCAGACAACAAGTTCGTCCTGGAACTTATAAAGTCGGGGTACAGAATAGAATTGACGGGTCCACCCCACTCCAGATATTTAATCGCATCACTCGCCAAGGATCCAGAAAAGGTGAGACTTATGACAGTGTCCCTTCAAGACTTGCTGGACCAAGGGATGATTGTGCAGGTGCCAAAGCAGGAAGGAAAGGGGTTTTATTCTCATCTGTTTTCACGGATGAAACCCTTTGGAAAAGGCAGTTTGATTTTGAACAAGGTGGTATGTTACCAAAAGTTCCGCATGGAGTTGATATTCTCTTTAAGGGACTTGCTACCACAGGGGGCATTCTTGGCAACGATCGATCTCAGGGATGCCTATTTACACATCCTGATACGGAAATCCTCTCGGGAACTACTGCGGTTTGTGATCAGAGGACCGGCTGGAGTTCTCCATTTTCAGTAGAGGGCACTGCCCTTTGGACTGTCATCCGCACAGAGTATTTTTACCAAGGTGCTGGCAGAAGCCCTTGCCCCCCTGAGGGCGAGAGGAGTAGGGGTTGTGCTGCATTTGGACGACCTTTTATCTTTTGCCCCTTCGGGGGACCTCCTCCGGCTGAAATTGGAAAACACCATCAGCCACTCAGAGGGTTTGGGGTGGCTACTGAACAGGGAGAAGTCTCAGCTGGTCCCTTCGCAAACTGTGAAATATTTTGGGTACTGGATAGATACCCGCAACAGGCTGATTTCTCTCCCTCAGGAGAAGGTCTCCCTGCTGGGTGCAGAAGCAATGAACCTTTATCTATCGAAGGAGGCAGCCTGCAGATCAATCATGAGAGTTCTAGGGCTAATGACATCGGCCATGCCGGCTGTCTTCGGGGCGCAACGGCACTTCAGGCCTTTTCAGAACTTGCTCTTGAGTCAGTGGGAAGGAGAATTGGAAGGTCTGGATAGGGGGATGGTACTAACGGACCCCGTCAGACAATCCTTGCTTTGGTGGACAGACAGTCAAAACCTTGGGAGGCAGGTTGTGGAGTCAGCCGGAACCTCTCAGGGTCACCACGGATGCCAACGTGTGGGGAGCCCACCTTCAGGATCTCATGTGCCAGGGGACGTGGGATCATGTCTGGGGGCACAGGTCTTCAGACATGAGGGAGTAGAAGGCTGTGAGCCTTGCCCTCCCGCATTTTCAATAATGGTTAGCAGGGACTTGTATTTTGACACAATCACTCAACACCAACAGTGGCATACATAAACAGGCAAGGGTACACAAGGTCACAAACTTTGATGTCCTTAGACACAATCCTCTCCTGGACAGAGACCAAGCTCCGGTCCTTGAAGGTGGTCCATTTCAAAGGAAGTTTGAATGGTTTAGCAGATTCCCTCAGCAGGAGGGAAGTGAAGAGTACGGAATGGTCACTAGACTCTCAAACCTTCCAGTGGATAGTCAGGATTTGGGGGCTACTGGAAGTGGACCTTTTTGCTTTAGCAGCAAACAAAAAGGTGGACCACTTCTTCTCCCTCATTCGGAACGACGGAGGTATGGGAGTGGATGCTAGAGAGGGAAGAGACTGCATTAGTGTTGATTGTCCCATTCTGGCAGAAGAGGCCCTCGTTCACGACGCTGCTGGATTTGAGCAGGGACAACCCTTTGCCTCTTCCATTGAAGGAGGATCTTTTGACAGGTCACCGGCAGGTACAAGCACTGCGTCTTAACAGCCTGGTTACTGAGAGGGACATCTTAGTGGGTAAGGGTCTCTGAGAAGATAGTGTCCGCTCTCCTTCACAGCAGTCGAGCCTCCACATCGGCTATCTACCACAAGGCGTGGAAGGTTTTTTCCGCTTGGCTGAGTGGAAGGGGAGTCACCACTACTGGAACGGTGGCACAGGCTTTAGAATTCTTAACAAGAAGGTTTAGATGGGAACCTTGCTTGCAGCACCCTGAAGGTACACGTGTCAGCATTATCAATTTTTTTTAGATGTCAGGCTTGCAGAGGTGCCCCTTGTGAGAAGGTTCCTGAGGGTGGCTGGAAGATTGAGGCCCCCAAAGGTTAAATGTTTTCTCGCATGGGACCTGTCCGTAGTACTTCAGGGGTTCCTCGGACCACCTTTCGAGCCGATTACGGACTGTTCCATCAGGGCGCTCACTTTGAAAGTAGTGCTTGTGGTAGCTGTAGTGTCTGCCAGGAGGGTAAGTGAGATTCACACTTTCTTTGCGTGAGCCTTATTACATGATCTTGTCACAGGATTGTGCTGCGACCTGACCCAGCCTTCTTACCGAAGGTAGCCTCTACATTTCATAGGACGCAAGAGATAGTCATCCCTTCTTTTTTCCACTAATCCTAAGAATGACACGGAAAGGGGATGACGGCATAGATGTGAGGCGATGCATGCTGGAGTATCTGTCCAAGACTAGTGATTGGCGGAAGTCAAATAACCTTTTCGTCCTGTTCCAGGGACCAGAGAAAGGCAGTAGGGCATCCAAAAGCACTATAGCTAGATGGATTAGGGTTGCCATTTCTGAGACTTGCCAATCTCAGGGAAAAGGGCTACCTGAACATTGCATGGCGCATTCCACCAGAGCTTGGGCTTACCTCTTGGGCAGAAAGAGCAGTTGCAACACCAGAGCAGCCACCTGGTCCAGCTTCCAGACATTCGTCAGACACTACAGGCTTGATCTGCTCGCTCATCAGGACCAAGCTTTTGGCAGGAAGGTACTGCAGGCAGTAGTCCTACCCTAAGTGAGTAAGCATGGTTCTCGCTAATCCTCTCATTGGCTGTCCTGGAAGATGACGGGAAAACGTGAGTTTAGGTACCTGGTAACTCTGTTTCCAGGTATCTTCCAGGACAGCAAGTTCCCTCCAGACGTTTAAGATTAAGAAGGTGCTAGACCCCGAAGGGTCAGGCAATATGAGCATTAAAAAGACAGAAGGTATTGAGTGGCTACTCATGTGACGGCCTTTGGTTTTTAATAATTACTGAGGTGGTTTTGTAGGAGTGTCATCTACTGTGGATAATGTGTTTCCTCTTTCAAGCGGGCGGAGCCCTCTCATTGGCTGTCCTGGAAGATTCCTGGAAACGGTTACCAGGTACCTAACTCATGTTTTTTATTCTGCTCGCTACTTCTGAGGTAGCCCTGGAACAGCTGATTCGGTCCTGAAATGTGACTGAGTGTGATCTCGCATTCAGAGTCAGATAGACGTGACATTTCAGGACCGATCAGCTGTTTCAGGGCAGATCGGTTCTCCTGCACATACCATCTGCGAGGCCGATCTGCCCTGGAACAGCTGAGAAAGAGTTGGAATATGTGACTGGCAAAAGGTGAAGAATTCCACTGCCGAGAAGTGGGCAGGATTACGTTAGAATGTGTGACCGGTGACATGGTCACACATTCTAACAGCCACAAACTTTGATAGAATATCTGCAGCAGGAGGTGGGAGGTGCTGTGGGAGTGGGAGCTTTGCTGTGATGACCATGGCAAGCTGGAGAGAAGTATAGTTTATGATGTTTTAAGCTGTCTCTCCAAAGTATTGTATGTGTGTCTGACAGATTTCAGTTGGATCCTGAGTTTCAAGGCATGTTGCTCTTAAGTTATGTATTGCATAATGTGACAAGACATTGTCACACACACACACACACACACACACACACACACACACACACACACACACACTATTACCAAAAGTATTGGGATGCCTGCCTTTACATGCACATGAACTTTAATGGCATTACAGTCTTCAATATTGAGTTGGCCCACTCTTTGCAGCTATAACAGCTTCAACTCTTCTGGGAAGGCTCTCCACAAGGTTTAGGAGTGTGTCTATGGGAATTTTTGACAATTTTTTTTTTTCCAGAAGCGCATTTGTGAAGTCGGGTATCTGTGACACAGTTCATCCCAAAGGTGTTCTTTTGGGTTGAGGTCAGGACTCTGTGCAGGCCATTCAAGTTCCTCCACCCCAAATTCCCTCATCCATGTCTTTATGGACCTTGCTTTGTGCACTGGTGCTCAGTCATGTTGGAACAGGTAGGTGCCATTCCCAAACTGTTACCACAAAGTTGAGAGCATGAAATTGTCCAAAATGTCTTGGTATGCTGATGCCTTCAGAGTTCCCTTCACTGGAACTAAGGGGCCAAACCCAACCCCTGAAAAACAACCCCAGACCATAATCCTCCCCTCCGCCAAACTTTACACTTGGCACAATGCAGCCAGGCAAGTGCACTTGGCACAATGCAGCCAGGCAAGTACCGTTCTCCTGTCAGCTGCCAAATCCAGACACGTCCATCGGATTGCCAGAAAGAGAAGTGTGATTCGTCCAAACACGTCTCCACTTCTCTAGAGTCCAGTGGCGGCGTGCTTTACACCACTGCATCCGACACTTTGCATTGCACTTGGTGATGTAAGGCTCGGGTGTGTAGCTGCTCAGCCATGGAAACCCATTCCATGAAGCTCTCTACGCACTGTTGTGGTGCCTCTCTGAAGGCCACACGCAATTTGGAGGTCTGTAACTATTGACTCTGCAGACAGTTGGCGACTTCTGGGCACTGTGCGCTTCAGCATGCGCTGACCGCGCTGTCATTTTACATGGCCTACCACTTCCTGGTTGAGTTGTTGTTCCCAGTTGCTTCCACTTTGTTATAATACTAACAGTTGACCGTGAAATATTTATTTAGTAGCAAGGAAATTTCATGGAACATCTGAATACAATGATTTGGAGGGGTGTCTCAATACTTTTGGCAATATAGTGTGTGTATATATGCAGGGCTTGAAAAATGTTAGCGTGTCTCACCAGTCAGCATGACCAGACTAGCCTTGCAATTTATGTAAATTTTTTTGGGGACAGGTAGAGCTTTCTTTTGGTGGCATATCATAGGGGGGGGGGGGGCTAAGAAGCTCCCTATGTGATAGCCAATTTACATGACCGGTCCTCTTTATGAAGACAGCAGGGGTCTGCAAGACCCCTAATGTCACCTACCCTGTTTCCCTGAAAATAAGACCTAGCACTATTTTTCGAGATTCCTGTAATATAAGACCTAGTTTGGTGGTAGCATGTGAGGAAGAGCGGGAGAGATGCTATCAGCCTGCAGGGACATACTGTATTAAGGGGATGACAGGGCACTTCCTCCGGCCAGCGCAGTGTCAGGGAGCACTCCAGTACCATACTTCACCAACTGCTGTCCCCCTGAAGGCACTGCTTAATGTAATGGTACTGTAATGTGTGCCAGTAAATGGTACCGTACTTTACAGCACTGTCCACTGTCTACTGTCTGATGTCCCCACTGTTGAACCACTGGTACCACTGTCCCTGATGGCAAAGGAAGACACGCTGTAGAAAGCAAGGCTTCAGCGGCGGAGTGAGCAGAGCCGTATTAGCCGATATTTCCTCTATAGTGCCGGTTACTGTGACAGGCGGTGTGATACCAGATAACTTTGGATTGTTGTACATTTTGTTGCACATTAAAAAAAAAAGACATCCCCTGAAAATAAGACAGTGTGTTTTTTGGGGGCAAAAAAAATATAAGACAGTGTCTTATTTTCGGGGAAACACGGTAGGGACCCCCAGAGAAGCTGATGAAGCAGAGATCTGCGTCATCAGCTTCTGTAGCTGGATAGTGACACTGAATGCAGGAAGTGATGTAATATACATCACTTCCTGCATTGCGGGACTGGAGAGTAGATCAAAGGGAGATTGTGCACAGCGTATCTCGGGACCGTCAAGGGCAGTGACTGCTGCTGGTAATACAAGCAATCGGGCGCCTCGGGACGCTCGATCGCTTGAATGTAAACCGGCCGGGAAGCTGCTCGTCGGGCTCCGCCGTCCTCTCGTCACAGACTAGTGTGTTTATTGAATAATTCGCAAGCACAGTGTCAGAATGAAATATAGCACAATTAAGAACTACATGAGTTGGGGGGGGCGTATGGCCGCCTGATTTGAGAGCTGCATCACAGGACCTCTAAGATTAGCAACTTACGGCATATAAAACAGCAAATCACCCGTCGGATTCACTCCGCTAGGTACCGCACTTGCTCCAGCCATGATCAAAAGCAAAGACAAGGCTAAGGGACTGAAGAAGCTGACGGACTTCTATCCGCGGCCTGAACGGGGGATCAATCAAAATGGCGCCTTCACCTCACGGCCCTCAGAAACACAGGGCAGTACAATCCCGGACATGGAGCTTAGCTGCAGACAGGAAGGCACTCATGGAACGGATCTCCCTAAGCGACCTGCGAACCTCACATTTAAGCTTGCCACGAACCAAGGGAACAGTGAGTAAGAGGCAATCTACAGCCACAGGCCCCTCAGTTTCAGTTACCTCAGGAGGCACAGTCCCATTACAAGATGTCCCTGCCACTGACACCCCTGCATCAGAAACGTGTATAAAACATGCTGCTGTCCCTGCGCTCAGAATTTCCGCATGATCTCCAATCCTCACTTTCTGGCCTGCAATCTCAAATTTCTGAATTGGGCTCCCGCACAGATAAAGTGGAATCGCACTTTAGTGATTATGCAGCCGCTCATAACGATCTGGTAGACTCATATAATCAGGGCCACCTCATTCAGAAACTCCAGGAAAAAAATTACCGATCTGGAAGACAGATCCAGACGAAACATAAAATTCAGGGGGATCCCTGAATCTGTGGGCCCCACCGAGATTCTGCCATTTTTGCAGCAGTTCACTCTTTACTGCGGAACTGCTCCGGCCCTGAACTCCTGCTTGATCAGGCTCATAGGCTCCGTAAGCCTAACCACCTGCCTGCATCTGTTCCGAGAGACTCATGTCTGCCTCCAAGCAATCTCCTGCCCTACCCGAGCCGTATTCCCACATATCACTATATGCTAATATCTCAGCTGCTTCGGCCCAGAAACGCAGGGAATTCGCCCTGATCACTAAGGCAATCCGTGACAATCAGATCTCCTACAAATGGGGTTTTCCAACTAAACTGCTGGTCTCTCACCTCAGCAACACCAGCTGATGGTGCTCGGATCCTGCATTCCTGTAACATTTCTATCACTATGCCTATAGCTGCATCCAAACCACAGCCTGCCAAAAAGGTTCCCATGATCCCAGGAAGCTCGTTCAAATCCGGTGGAAGAATCTGCCTTTTGTTTAAGTTTATTCCTGTTGCTCAGGGTCCTGTGGCCGCTACTCTTTGGGTTTGTTGCTTACCCCCGCATAAGAGTGTGCCATGCACACAGTATGGTTATTCTGTGTTTGTTTGTTGCACAGCAATTGTTCTATTAGTACGATTTAAGTACAGTCTTACTAGTTTTTAGGGCTGCAGCTAACGATTATTTTCATCGATTAGTTAGTCGATTATTAAGTTCGATCGGATAAAAAAAAGGCTCCAGTGATGGACTACTAGTTTCTATTGAGATTGTAGTCCATCACGGGAGCAAGCTAGGCGTGGTGGAAGTAAAAAAAAAAGTGTGGTGTGCAATATAGTACATTATACAGCGGCGCAGTGCAGAATACCAGCAGCTATAGAGGAATGTAGCAATAGTTCTGCATTGTATAATACAGCGGCACACTGCTGAACATTAGCAGCTATAGAGGAACACCAAATCCCAGCAATAATACATTATACAGGCTGTTTAGCTACTAATGTTCTGCAGTGTGCCACTTTAAAAAAAAAAACAAACACACAGGAAACATTTAAAAAGCTCCCGGCCGATCTCGACTTACCTTGAATGACGGTGTTGTCGGCGGGCAGCGGCGAGTCGGGAAGCTCACCGGGAGGAGAGGGCCAGACGCATGTCCTCAGCGTGAGCTGGTATACCAGCGTAGGCGCAAGCGGCTCAACCGACGTGGGCGTGGCGTAAGCGGGAAATTTGAATTTTAGCAGACGAATCGATGGAAAACGTTGACAACGTTTTCCATCGTCTATTTTAATCGACTTAATCGAGTAATTGTTGCAGCTCTACTAGTTTTTGTTTTACACATGTATGCGCAGTCTCACTAGTAGCTATATTTGCTTCTGGTGGACATTTTAGTACCATGGAATTCAGGGTCTGGTGTACATCCATCAGTCTGCAGGTTCTACTTTACCCGTGGCATACTGCATGGTTTGCACATAAATGTCTCTAAAAATTACCTCACTAAATGCCAAGGGTCTAAATAGCCCCAACAAGAGCGATTTTGTGGAAGGAGGAGGCCTCCCTGCGTAGTGATATTCTATGTGTACAGGAGACCCACTTTTGTAAAGATAAACCCCCTTTCTGTAAAAACAGATACTTCTCGTACTATTTTTTTTGCCCATTTGGAAAAAATAACATGACCTCCTGATAGACCCGGAAGGCAGGTATATAGCTTTAGTTGCCATGGTCAACAACCGGATCCTCACCTTAGTCAATGTTTACGCACCAAATGTTCATTAGAAGAAATTTATTGCTAAGGTACTAAGTGAATTGAGGCCATGCGCAAAGGCCACCTTGTTATGTGTGGCGATTTCAACGATGTCCTTGATCCGTCCTTAAACTCCTCCAACCCTCATAGAAAAGGTAATCGCTCCCTTCCCTCACTACTTCGATCAGCTGATTTGCACGATGCCTGGAGGTGCATCCACGGTAGTGAGAGAAAGATTATACCTTTTTCCCCAGTCATCGTCCAGGGCAGCCTCTGAGATGGGATCCTCCCACCTGAAACAGGAAACACATCATCCACAATTAGAATAAAAAGAGCGGTCCCTCCTAACCACCTCAGTATTTTGTTTCCTCCGGCCGAACAGGAGCATCGCAACGTTTGTTATTTTACTCCAGGCCTATCATGCTAGCTAGCAGGGGCCTCCTGAGGCATGCTGCTCTCACTCGCAGGACAGTGAACCTGTAGGGTCTCATGCACAGGATTTTTCCCAGGACTGATTCCCCCAGAGTCCTTACAAAAAATGTTTGCCCAGAGGTTCCCCTTGATAATGGAAGGCAACCATCCTCGCTGGCGTAGTGTCTCCAGATGGAGTCCCCTGGAGTGTCCTGCTACAGGAATTGACGGATGACGCTCTCTGGCGGCAGTAGAGCTGGATCACAGCAGGACACGAATAATGTTCCTTTTTGACAATCCACATCGGCAAGCAGGGGCGGCAGGAGCGTGAGTCCAAACGGGAAGGGTGATGCACACCGTTGGACTCTTCATCACAGGCTGCTTCTCCCATTCTGGGGGTTCAAAGCGCCAGCTCCAAGGTAGGCGGGTCTACAATTGACAAGTTCCCCCTACCTGTACCCTTCTTGCTCTGGGGGCCTACTTCGGTGGGGCAAGGGGTAGTTGGCTTACTTGATGCACCTCCCAATGGGTCTCTCTCCAGGGGGGGTGCAGCTTGGTCTCAGGTGGCAGGCTCTGAGCCCTTCCCTTTTTTGGCCTCAGAGGATAAGCCCCTGCCAGCAGAAGCCAAAACACCCTAAGAGTGTTTCCTGCATTGACATTGTTTTTCTTTCCGGGCCAAGCTTTTCTGACAGATCTGTGTATCGCCAAAGAGGGGCATGCATGGGAGGGAGTGTTTATGGGCATATCTCCCTCACACAGACAGGATCTGGCTCCCCAGTTACTGGGGATGGATCCAGGCAGTATCTTATTTAGGACAGCCTGGCTGTTCACCTGCTTTTTCTGGACTTTGGCTGCGCTCTCCCCTCTAATGTACACCTTGTACTGGAAGGTATTCCTTGCAGCGTCAGTGTCATAGAAATCCTGAGACTGCAGGGCCAACACTCTGGAGGTATTGCGGTGTGCTTTGGGGGGGCTCAGTCATGTTCTTGTGCCTGCAGACAATGTACTGGGCAGAGGAGGTATTGGGGTGGAGACGGAATCACCCCGTTTTACCTGGAGAGGCAGACAAATGTGTAATTTACAGGCTTTGCAGATAGGCCATTTTACCTGGGGGTGAGTGCTGCACAGGTGAATGACCATGCTGTCTGCACAGGAGGTAACCTCCAGTCAATCTGGAGCGATTACTGCTTATTAGGCTGCACTGATATGTTTTTTTCCCTATGCTGAAAAAGTCTTGTCACCTGGGTGGGGGCTGCTCCACAGGTGAATGGCCTTGCTGTATGCACAGGGGGGAACCTCCAGTTAATCTGGAGCAATTACTGCCAATTAGGTTGCGCAGTTATATTCTTTGCCCTTATGTTGCAAGAGCTTTGCTTTTTCCACTAGGGTTAATCCTGATAAGGCTTTGTTATTGGGTATAGGTTCCTCATTTTTCAATTTCACCTGGGTGTGGCTGCTCCACAGGTGAGTGAGCTTGCTTTCTGCACTGGGGATAATCTCCAGACAAGCTGGGCGATTCCTGACATGGGATTGCACCATTATATATTGCCCTGTATAATAAAAGCATTGATTTCCCTCGAGCATTAAACCAGAAAGGCTCTATGTATTCGGCATGCGACAAATAGTCGAATAATTGTGTATACCATAGCCCTGTTTCTGTGATGAGAACCAACGCATGGAGATCCTTGTACAGCATGTATACTATAGCTGAAGCCTGTGCTACCTTTGGCAGGAGTAATAGGGTTATAAAGGGAGTTTTTGTCCAGAGAATTTCAATTCACCTGGGGCGATTGGCTACACAGGTGATTGACCATTCTAACAGCGCTGGTGGACACCTCCAGACATGCTTGGGGTTCCTACCTCTGGGGCAGCACTGTTATCTATATTGGTTTTTCCTTATCTCTGGAGGCCTTTTTTCCACTCGACGGTTAAAACCGAACATGTAAGCGGATATGCTTTAGCTGTATCCCACTTGAATAAGGATGGAGTGCTGAGAAGGGTTATGGGACTCTTCCATAGCTCCTTTTAGACTGCTCAGATGAGGTTTCACAATTGGTTTAAATCTCACCTGGGTGGGTCTGCTCCTCAGGGGAATGACCCTTCTGACTACAGGAGGGGGGTATAGCCTCGGATAAGCTCAGTGTCCAGCCAGTTGCACTGCGCTATTAGGTGTACATTTATATTCTGGGTGTTTATATATGTATGTGCAGCATACGATGAAGGAGCATTGTAAAAGCAAAGATGCTGGCTTGTCTCTCCCGGGGGGAAGACGACTGATAATGTTACTGCCGTGTCGGAAGTCCTGGCCTATAATTTTTTATATAGCAGAAGTGTGGGGCACCTCTGCAGGTGGTTAAAAGCAATCACATGCATTATTGTGTATATATCTATATATGTGTTTGTAGATGTATACACACAGCTAAGACTTACTATGAATTGTCTACACATGTGGTTGTGAAGGACAGAGGTTAGTTGCTTCCGGGTTTTGATGCTGACTTTTGTTGTTCCAGACACATGTCAATGCACCATGTGTAAATGCATGTGTGTCAGTCGGTGGCAGAATATTAGATACGTCTGGATGCATATGCACGTAGATGCATGCGTACGTAAGTGCTTAACGCAGATAGCATATTTATGGCCATCTGGTTGGCCAGAATTTTTCTCTGCACATGGAGGCTGGGAGTGCAAATGGCAAGTATGAATGTAGTTGTATGGGCACCCACTATGTGAACCTGGTTGGCTTAAGCTCAGCATATCGGGGGTCCCCTGAACAGGACGTTGTTAGTGCATCCTTTTACGGGACGCATGCAGTTTAAACATCTGTTGGGCTGTTTATAGCATATGTTCTGTTAGGGGACTTCAATGAGGCATAGTTTTTTTTTCCAGGCTATTACATGAATATCAAGCTTGGTCTTGTATCCACCCCAAGCATGGCTTCAGGTGGTAGGTTTTGTGTTTTTTTCATTCTCTTCGATTTCACACAAGAGAATCGGCCTTATATCTGGGAGGATGGCAAGGTTGTATTCGCCCTGCGGAGGAATGGCGCAGGAATACTGGTTGCTCTCTGAATTCAGAAGGCATTTTGCATGCTCAGGCACACGATTTAGAGAAATTTTATTTGGTACAATTGCAAGCTCTTTGTTATGTCAGATTATTTTTGTGGAGCACTGAAATCGAACAGGGAGGTGTGATTTGAAACTATTCTGGGCACACACCCTAATGTAGCAGATATGGACAAGCCATGATATACCAGATCACTGCAGAGACAGGCTGCATACTTAAGGGTTTATGGTTGTGCCTGCACCCATGTAATCTAGGCATCGTTAGGAATGGGCGGGTGTTTTTACCCCCAACGGGTCAGTATGTCGAAGTGGCGACCTGCTTGGGTTTTCTACATACATCAGCTGCTCTATCCTGCCTATAGTATCAGAGGAGTGTCAAACCTTGGGATCATAGGCCAGCCACGTGACATTTGTTTGATCTCACAGTTGCTTCGTCTTGCCTCGTGGCACTTTTCAGTACAGGTCAGGCCAAGTAATGTCTACAAAAATGCTGCACTGTTTTCCTTTGTTGGGAAAGACAGGGTGCTGAGAGCACATGCAATGAAGGGGTAAACACCCTGTTAATATTGGTTGCCATTTGACATATTAATATGTTTTAACTCTTGAGATTGTGAGTGCATTCGTTGGCGCAATCAACTATTAAATCTGGGAATGATCAAGTTAATTTTTTAAATGTAGGGGTTAACTGGCCAGGTAGAACTAACATACCCTGTGAGCCCTTGGCTTCTGTAAAGGTCAGAAGTCCTGGAATTGACGGGCTTTGATCAAGAGCCTAAGTACAGCTGTCCTAGACAAATCTCAAACAACTCTGCACCTTCTTGGTGTGTGAGTGTACACATAGGTATGTATGTACACCTTCCTTCCTGAGAGGCCTTAATCCATGCTATCTTAGCCAGGTGATAGTGTGTACAGACACACTCGTGGTATAATTTGGCATGTATATCAATGGAGGGTTGGCGTCCCTCTTTTTATCCTGTTTTCATCCATAGGATGGTGTAATATCTAAATTGCCTTGGCTTCCTAAAATAAGCTAACTTGCTATTCTCTGCTTCCAATGATGATAACGATACAACTGTTAAAAGAAGCAATAGTCTTATTTATTTATACACAAATCTAATCATCTGATAACTTATTTTCCAGGAATCGTCCAGGGCAGCATGGATTCCCGCCCTGTTCGAGTGGTGTGTTTCAACAGGAGTTTCATTGTTACTGCCCGGTGGTCCTTTCCGGCCTTCGGTTCTATGATAATACTGAGGTGGTTAGGAGGGACCACCCTTTTTATTCTAATTGTGGATGATGTGTTTCCTGTTTCAGGTGGGAGGATCCAATCTCAGAGGCTGCCCTGGACGATTCCTGGAAAATAAGTTACCAGGTACCTAACTTAGGTTTTTTTTTTCTCATACGCAGGGCTCCTATTCCAGGCTGGACATGTTCTTAGTAGACAAATTCACTCTACAACTCATCACAAAAGCTGACATTGGCCTAATTACGTGGTCTGACCACGCACCTATCTCGCTCAGCCATTTTTCTGCTAACTCCCCCTACCTCTGCACCTCATGGAGACTGAATTCTAGTCTACTTTCTCATCCTGAAATTAAACAGCAGGTCCAGACTGAGATAGGATCCTTCTTTGAGACCAATACCGCTTCTGTAAGCAATCAAACGTTGGTGTGGAATGCCCATAAGGCCGTTATCAGAGGACTATTGATTAAGCTGGGGGCAAGGGAGAAGAGGAAGCGAAATGAAGCGCTGACCTCACTTCTAGACCGTATCTGCACTTTAGAAATGTCCAATAAAAGGATCACAGACCCATCTACTCCCTCCACCTTATGCTCCCTCAGACATGAGCTCAGCCTGCTCCTTACCTCTCAGTTCGACTTCATGACTAAAAAGGCTTAAGCTCAAATACTACTCGCAGGGTAACAAAGCTGGAGCATTTATAGCCCAACAATTTAAACAACGAAAGGAGGCTACTAGGATCCCTCATATGACTGACACAATGGGTAAGAAACTCCTCTAACCCTCTACATAGCTAATCTGTTTTGTAAGTACTACTCCTCTTTATATAACTTTAAAGACTCATCAACCACCCCTCCTCCCTCTAGCTCCTCCTCCCTCTAGCTCTGACATTCAAAACTTCTTGGAGTCGTTAAAGCTCTCATCCTTGACAGAGGTAGTGGCCCTGAAGCTACAGGCCCTGTTTGAGGTGAGGGAAGTGCTTACGGCTATTACAGATCTGCCCCTCCATAAAGCCCCTGGTCCTGATGGCTATAGTGCGGAATATTATAAAACATTCTACTCTGCATTAGCCCCACATTTATGTACTGTCGCCAATGAGGCTGCAGCCATAGGATCCTTCCCTAGGGAATCACTGGAAGCCACAATTATCACCATCCCTAAACCCCACAAACCCACAGATGACCCTGCGAATTTTAGGCCTATCATTACTAAACACGGATGTTGAGATCTATGCGAAGCTTATTGCTAACTGCCTCCTGTGGGTTCTCCCTGATCTAATCCACTCTGACCAAGTGGGCTTTGTCTATGGGCGGCAAGCGCCAGATGGCACCAGACATATGGTTGATCTATTGCAATTTTCAGAACACTGTAAGAAACCTTCTCTGCTCCTCTCTTTGTATGCAGAGAAGGCTTTCGATAGGGTGCATTGGGAATATCTTCGGGCCGTGTTGTTGAAATCTGGTATTACAGGTTTTTTGGGCTCTGCTATTGAAGCCCTATATTCACATCCCAGTGCGAGAGTAAGGACCTCTAGGCTCTTGTCCGCTCCATTACATATTACCAATGGTACGCGATAGGGATGTCCCCTGTCCCTGCTTATCTTCGCATTAGTCATGGAGCCTCTGGCTGCTGCTATCCGCGACAGCCCTGCCATCAGTGGAGTCTCTGTGGGCAAGTGCATGCACAAAATTGGGCTTTATGCAGATGACGTGATTATTAGCATGACTGATCCTGTACTTTTCCTCCCAGCAGTCCAAGAGATCCTGGCAAGATTTAGTACAGCTTCCCTCTAAAATTAATCATTCCAAATCTCAAATGCTAGCTATAAATGTCCTGACTACCATTAGACGTATCATTAGCCCCTTTCGTCTGGGCCCCCACTAATACTCCAATACCTAGGTATCATCCTATCAGCCCCTAGTTCTAACCTTTTTAAGCATAACTTTAACCCACTCCTGCTAAAGATTTTGGACCTTTGCAAAGATCTGAACCGTTCCACTGTATCATGGGCGGGTAGAATTAATCTGGTCAAAAAATGTTTGTTCTCCCCCATATTTTATACTTGTTTCGGGCTCTTCCCATACCCCTCCTACCCTCCTATTTAAGGAAACTCCAGAGCACTATTGATACCTTTTATCTGGAATGGGAAGAAACATAGAATCTCAAGATCAATACTGTGTACACCCACAGCCTATGCAGATATGGGTGCCCCTGACATTCCCAAATATTATAAAGCTAACCTACTGGACCAGACTAAATACTGGTGGACTCCCCGTCCAGACAAATTATGATCTCAAATAGAACGGGATTCCTTAACTACGGATCTCAATTGTCTTCTCTGTTCTTCCCTACTAAATAGTTCACCAACTAAATCTTTCTTAGACACTGTGACAGCGACCTTAAGAGTCTGGCATGCCCTTGAGTCCACGACTCAATCCCATAACAAATCTATACTCAAATTGTTACCGCTAACAACTCTTGATAGGACTCCTGATGTCTTTCCAGACATACATTTGTCCAATTGGACAAGTTTGGGGGTCTCGTATCTAGCCAGTTTGTATGAAAATGACCGCCTGTTGCCATTTGAGGCTCTGTCAGCAATACTCTCTTCCGGCTCGGGACTTCTATAAATACCTCAGAATAAGACACTATCTGGCCTCTATATGTGTGCGCGATGGAACACTTCTTAGGAGATGCATACACTACTATGGTACTAATTCCCCATCCAAGAAAGGTATTTCCTTTTTTATAATCTACTTAGCAAACCAAAAACTACTGATTGCCATCCAAGTGGTGGTAGGAAACGGAACTAAACTTTTCTCTCTCTCCAGAACAATGGAACAAAGCGGTCACCTGGCCTCTGAAAACTTTGCAATGTCTAAGCCACTGGGAATCCCAACAGAAACTATTGCATAAATGGTACTACACGCCACAAATTGGCAAAAATCTACCCCTCCTCCTCACCACTCTGCTGGCGGAGCTGTGGAATTGTGGGATCATTGACACGCATCTGGTGGTATTGCCCATCCCTTGGCCCCTTTTGGCCTCAGGTGTTTCAGCTTATCTCCACAATTACTTGGCTCCCCTGTGGCGTTTCCCCACAACTTGCCTTGTTAGGGGTAGGGTTGGAAGAGTGGCCACCAGCTTCCAGGACTGTTGTGTCTCATTTACTCATAGCGGCCCGTCTTGCACTAGCGAGAGCATGGAAACAATCATAACCCCCCCTCACAACAGTCGTACAGATTCTAAACACGCATGCGCATTTTGAATTTCTGTTCGCCAAGGTTAACTGTAGATTTCATACTTTTGCCTTGTGTTGGGCCTGCTGGTTGACACACCAGATTCTTGACACATCATATGATTTCCAGACCCGCATTCCCTCATTAGTAGAGATGCTCTCCACAAGCTCTGATTTTTACTTAATAAATTAAATTTTAAAAAATTAAATACAAAAACATTGTTCATCTTATCTGTATCACTGAGACTTTTTTAGACGCCTCTCCCTGTGTAAGACTTTGTTTTCCTTTTTAGTTTACGGGCATTCCAACCGATCGATGTTGTAATATTTCAATGCACTGCTCATACCAACTCTGTACTTCATCTGCTGTACATGATACCTGTTGTATTGTTGTCCGATTTGTGCCCTGCCTTACGCATCTTGATTGTATACAGCTATTATTTTGGGCATTGCCCTTCCTCTACTGTTGCTTTTTGTCTTTGTTGTTTTGGAGCAAGAGTTGGTAGAGATCTGGAAAATGGCGCTGTGTTTTTAGAATTTGGTGCAGAGATTTCTTAGGCCACATTGCGCCCAAATTCAGCCAAAACTGTTCAGACACTTTTCTCATTAGGAAACTAGAGTCTTATGAGACCAACATGAGCCTGTACTGTCACTCAAAGGGCCGATTCATATGAGTGTTATGCTAAAGGCATGGTATCAATGCATTTAGCGCACAGCGCAATGCACCGTATGATAGGTGTGGTGATGTCTTACATGCTCTTAATTCACTTAACGCAATGCTCTAGTGCAGGGCTAAAAATTTCAAGTCCTGAGCTACTAGCCAGGCCTTAAGAGTTACTAGCCACCAGTTGCCCCACCTAACCCTTACCCTGCCCGACCTTTATTCCGCTCCTAAATACACCCTCTTAAATAATCTTATGATAGTTTCTGCTTGTAAACGGCAGATTAGGGATTCCTGCTGCAGGAAAACGCAATTTCCTGACGCAGGAATCTCTAATCACACCTGAAATATACTGTAGGTGTGAATGCGGCCTAATATATATACACACACACACACACACACACACACACACTAAAGGTGCCCATACACCTGCCGATTATCGTACGATAGTTGTCGGTGATCGTACAATAATCGGTAGGTGTATGGGTAGCGTGCGACCGCTTCTACTGTAAGCAAAACAAATGACAAATGCACTCAAATTTGTCACCAGCTATACAGTCCGGTGCACACGAAATGGGCTTTGAACAGTAAAACAGTAGAAAGGAATGATGGCACACTCAAGCCAGCATGTAATACAACTTGTCTCACCACTAAGGTTAATAACAGAGGTTTGGATACACGTCTTCTGCAGAAAATGTGAAAGCCGCACAGCCGCGCCAAGGAACCTCTTATAGTGCGGTCCTAACTCTAAACTATGAGAGTCTCCATCTTGGAGCACATGGGGGCAAACCTGCACCCAATTTGAAATCTTCTGCCCCCATGTGCTCCAAGATGGAGACTCTCATAGTTTAGAGTTAGGACCGCACTATAAGAGGTTCCTTGGCGCGGCTGTGCGGCTTTCACATTTTCTGCAGAAGACGTGTATCCAAACCTTAGTGGTGAGACAAGTTGTTTTACATGCTGGCTTGTGAGTGTGCCATGATTCCTTTCTACTGTTTTGCGCTTCTACTGTAAGGTCGCACGTCTTTCGTCTCTGAGCACGCTGGAAAACCTGCCGACAATCGTACGATTTTTGGCGGGTTGGTGGCGTGGTTGGAAGACTAATGCCGCACGGGCCGGTGTGCGCAAGCACACACTGCCCGCTCAGCACTGCAGTCATCGGAAGCCCTCCCCTCCCCCAAGATGGGCAGATCGTACAAAATTTTTATGACCTTACAACCATCGCACAACGAAAGTTGTAAGGCTTAAAACACAATAATACACTTCTCAACGTTACAACTAGGAATGCACCGATACTAGTATCGGTGCCGATTCCGAGTATTTGGGCAAGTACTCGTACTCGCCCAAATGCTCCGATGCCTAGCACGAGTACTTCCGGTATCAGGAAGCCGGGGAGCGCGTCATTACACGCTGCCCGGTTTTGCGATTGACCGGAAGCTGGCCTCGTGACGTAAGGTTACCTTACCTTAGTATGTGCAGCCTAAGTCATCCCCTGGGGCCTCTCCAGCGAGAATGCGGCCTTCGTCCGGTACCCAGCCCGAGCTGTCCAATCAGGAAGCCGGGTGCCGTCTAATGACGCAACGCCCTGCACGAAGCCAGAGCTGACGGGCAGCTCTGCGGTCTGCATCCGACACTGATGCAGACTGTGGAGCTGCTCCCGCAAGTCAGGTACGCGGTCTGCGATCGCGTGCCTGACATGTCAGCTGGCTGCGGGCCTCATAGTACCGGCTCGTGGGCCACAGTTGGTCCGTGGACCGGTACTTGGAGACCCAAATTTCCACTTGCCCTCACTTTATTTTAACTCGCCAAATGCGAGCAGGCGAGTGGAATTTTGAGCCCTGCTCTAGTGTGAACCTGCTCTTACTGGCTCAATATAGTCATTACAAAGTGAATATTAAACCTTTTGAAAGTTATCGGTGTACATGTTTGCTTTTATTAACTTCTGTGTTTTTGTATTGTAAGCTCTTCTAGTTCTGAATTGTTGCCATTTATGTTTAGCTTGGCTGTATTCGTTGGTGGAACAACACTGGGGGGCCTCGGTGTGGATTTTGGAGTTCTGGGCCTCCAGTGTCCCTGTGCTTTTTGAGGAGTGGGGCATCTCATCTCTCTGCAAACCTGCATTCAGTTTATCTCCTGCTAAATATGCCCCAATATGTAGACTCTCAAATTGTTTGGGCCACACTACAAAGAGGATCCTTGACAATGGCTTCCACATATTTTGCAAAAGTTGTGTAACTAAAACCTCTGTTTTTAACACCTATTGTTAGACATTCTAATTTGTTTTGTTGCAGGCCTGCTGGTAAGTGTGCTGTGAAACTTGTGTTTTATATTGTTGAAAGCCCTTCCATGTGCACCTTGCTATCAAGGCTACTTATAAATTGTGCGATTTGTCATTTGTTTTGCTTTTATTAATGCATAATTTATATTTTGTTTCTAACGCTTATTAAAACACATGTTGATTATTGTATATTTTATCAAATTATGTCTATTAGAATTAAATATTTTCCTGACAATAGAAATGATCACACATTTTGTTAAAGGGCTATTTTACTAGTAGATATTGCAGGTTTTTATGGGTTTTTTTTTTTTTTTTTTTACCGGAGGTACCATATTTCATCCTTCCTGTGCCAGAGACCTAAAGTTGCAATGAGCCACTTTGAACTCAATGAATATGTCAACTATGAGAAAGTGGAAAAAAATATTGACATTGTTCGTAAACGGTAAGCATTAATGGTTTTTGTTTGGCCATTGTGCTAAAAAAATGTATATATGTATATATTCTGTGGGCGCGCAGTGTGTCTGTGGGCACGCAGCATCTTACCTCACCCTGTGGTCAGCTTTCTCCCTGCTTCCTCTACTCCTGCACTACTCTGTTCTGCAATATGTTTTGTATGTGCTTGCATTGAGACCCTGTTTCTGAGTGCGGGAAAAATTTTCTTTATAATTTCCTAGTGAGTGGATACTGTTCAATAATCCCGATGCTGCTCAATAAACCCATTTTCTCTTCCTCTTTATTCTAGGCATTGATGTACTGTTGAGTCTCTATCATTGTGTGATTTATTCAGTATGTACACTTTATTTTACTATTTGTACTTCATAATGAAGTGTGGGAAAGTTTCCCTTCCAACTCTTTGGAATCTTTTTATAGTTTCCGTCTATCTGTGAAAATTGTTTAGGATACTTAATTCTAGTTTGGTCAACTAGAAGTGCGTGTGTGTGCGTAGCTGAGGCACTTTAAAGTTCCCCTTTGATGATGGGGCAGGGTATTGTCGTCCCCCCCCCCACCACCACCACCAATGTGAAGGGTGACCGTCATCTCACTTTTGGCCCCCTTTTGTGTGAATTTTTTTGTGTGGGCGGGCCTTCCTGACCAAGGCATGCGATGCGGGATGTCATGAGGTGGTTTGCTAAATTGTTGCCATTTATGTTTAGCTTGGCTGTATTCGTTGGTGGAACAACACTGGGGGGCCTCGGTGTGGATTTTGGAGTTCTGGGCCTCCAGTGGCCCTGTGCTTTTTGAGGAGTGGGGCATCTCATCTCTCTGCAAACCTGCATTCAGTTTATCTCCTGCTAAATATGCCCCAATATGTAGACTCTCAAATTGTTTGGGCCACACTACAAAGAGGATCCTTGACAATGGCTTCCACATATTTTGCAAAAGTTGTGTAACTAAAACCTCTGTTTTTAACACCTATTGTTAGACATTCTAATTTGTTTTGTTGCAGGCCTGCTGGTAAGTGTGCTGTGAAACTTGTGTTTTATATTGTTGAAAGCCCTTCCATGTGCACCTTGCTATCAAGGCTACTTATAAATTGTGCGATTTGTCATTTGTTTTGCTTTTATTAATGCATAATTTATATTTTGTTTCTAACGCTTATTAAAACACATGTTGATTATTGTATATTTTATCAAATTATGTCTATTAGAATTAAATATTTTCCTGACAATAGAAATGATCACACATTTTGTTAAAGGGCTATTTTACTAGTAGATATTGCAGGTTTTTATGGGTTTTTTTTTTTTTTTTTTT
>NW_017307389.1:369309-379401 GCF_000935625.1 Nanorana parkeri
CATGTTCATGGATTTGGGGCTATTTACTCAATTTGTCAGATACAAGAAAACTGTTTGTTAAAACTTGGCACCAGTCTTTAAGAATTCCCCATAATGTCTAATTTATATATATTTTTTTTTCTTCTATAAATTATGTTTTAGCAAGCCTTAGGCCATGGAGCCCGGAGGTACCATATTTCATCCTTCCTGTGCCAGAGACCTAAAGTTGCAATGAGCCACTTTGAACTCAATGAATATGTCAACTATGAGAAAGTGGAAAAAAATATTGACATTGTTCGTAAACGGTAAGCATTAATGGTTTTTGTTTGGCCATTGTGCTAAAAAAATGTATATATGTATATATTCTGTGGGCGCGCAGTGTGTCTGTGGGCACGCAGCATCTTACCTCACCCTGTGGTCAGCTTTCTCCCTGCTTCCTCTACTCCTGCACTACTCTGTTCTGCAATATGTTTTGTATGTGCTTGCATTGAGACCCTGTTTCTGAGTGCGGGAAAAATTTTCTTTATAATTTCCTAGTGAGTGGATACTGTTCAATAATCCCGATGCTGCTCAATAAACCCATTTTCTCTTCCTCTTTATTCTAGGCATTGATGTACTGTTGAGTCTCTATCATTGTGTGATTTATTCAGTATGTACACTTTATTTTACTATTTGTACTTCATAATGAAGTGTGGGAAAGTTTCCCTTCCAACTCTTTGGAATCTTTTTATAGTTTCCGTCTATCTGTGAAAATTGTTTAGGATACTTAATTCTAGTTTGGTCAACTAGAAGTGCGTGTGTGTGCGTAGCTGAGGCACTTTAAAGTTCCCCTTTGATGATGGGGCAGGGTATTGTCGTCCCCCCCCCCACCACCACCACCAATGTGAAGGGTGACCGTCATCTCACTTTTGGCCCCCTTTTGTGTGAATTTTTTTGTGTGGGCGGGCCTTCCTGACCAAGGCATGCGATGCGGGATGTCATGAGGTGGTTTGCTGTTAAAAATGCCCGCCCGGGCTGCCATTGTTGAACTGCGACTCGTGGAGGTGATTGCGGACTGTGCTCTTTGTGGCTCCCCCTGTTTGGGGTCTTTTTCGATAACCTTCGGTAAGCCTAGTGCTATGTGTCCCCAGTTATGAATGAGCAGGCTGTGATTTACATCGCAGCCTGTTCATTCAAGATTTCACCAATGGGGAGAAGCACTCAGTACAGAGGCTCCTCCCCATTCAGAAACTATTGATAGTAAGTATGAATGGGAGGAGCCTCTGTACTGAGTGCTTCCCATTCATTGAGTGCTGAGGCTGCTAAAAAATGGTACTTGATCGTGCCTAGATCAGAAGTGTTACATTTCAGGCAAATAAATACATTGTATCTCTTTGCCGGAAATGTATCGTAAACATGGGGCTATCTACCTGTCAAAGCAATAGCAGGGAGGTGAGTCACTCTACCTCTCAGCTATTTTCAGCTGTCAAATACGGGATTGCTATTTAGCGCTCATGTATTTGCATGTAACTGCTTCATTCTTTCATTAATGAAAGAAAGAAGCTTTTATAAAAGCTTAACTATTTCGTTAATGACTGCATCAATACTGAGGTATTCATTAATGAACGGTAACCTGCTGAGAATCAGTGGTTACCGGCATTAAAGAGCCTTAAATAACTCGTCACGTACAGTGTACGTGGCCAGTCATATAGGCACTTTGTGACGGGATGTACAGTGTATGTGCCCCGTCTCGAAGGGGTTAAACTTGTAAAGCCGACAGTCAGCTTTAGGCCCCATTCACACTGAGCGATTTATCGAGCGATTTTTGCAGCGATATCGCTCATATATTTCCACGCGATATCGCTCTATGTAGCTTCTCCAATCCATTTCAATGGAGCTGTTCACATCTCGTCGCTCAATATCGCTTGTAGCTCGTCGCTGGTAGCTTGTCGCTCCTACATGACCCTTTTGCTCGTCGCGCAATATCGCTCAAAATCGTGTGATTTTCATGTCGCTCAGTGTGAATGGGGCCTTACAGTAGAAGCGATTCTGGTGACTCAGCTGTCGCCAGATCGCTTCTACGGCCTGGTGAAGGGGTCCCCCCGCCGTGTTTATCGGGCTCCGTTGCCCCTCCTACGGGTCCGGGACCAGCTTCTTCGGTGTCGGCGGGAAGCTGGGGAGAAGATGGATGAACCTCCGTTCGTCGATACCCTTCCCGTTCTATGGGACCAGGAGCGATGCAGATTGCATCACTTCCGGTCCCATAGCTGTCCGTGCAGGGCTCCTAAAGCCCAGCTATAACCTATTGAAGTGCGATCTTCAATAGCTTATTTAGAGTACAAAGGTGCTTTTGGACCCCCAGCATCACCTTAAAGAGTACCTGTCACCACCATCTGCTATCATATGGGGGGCTTGTAAGCCCCCCTATGTGATGGCAATTAAAGTAAAAAATTAACATTAAATAAAAAAAATCTAAAGATAATTAAAGATTTTTTTAAACGCCTCCTGCGAGCACTACGTGCCTACGTATGAAAACGACGAACGCGCTACATGTGTTGTGTATCGCTGCGCACGCCGGAGTGAGCAATAAATCTAGGGCCAGTATTTTGGGGTATCTATAAACTGATGGCCTGTGGGGGCTTTTAAAGCGTCGTCTAGACTTTTTGGGGTACTGAATTTTGTCGCCGTTTCACGGACGCACACAATTTTTTACCTGGGCATGTTGTATTTATTTACTCGTTGTAACCATCTTTTATATTGAACAAATGGGGTAATTAAGTACATTTTTTCAAAAATTTCGGTGTTTGATAAGGAGTTGCGTTAATATTGTACAACATAAAATTTGTAACTGCCACCATTTTATTCTACAGGGTCTTGGCTTTCAGAAAATATTTACTATTTGGGGGTTTAAAGTAATTTTCAAGTCCTCAGTCATGAAGGGGTTAAAGCTTGACATGTTTGGTGTTTATTTACCTGACGTGACCCCGTCTTTTATATTTTACCCATAAATTGGGTAATTGTATTATAATGTAATTTTTCCCTAATAATATAGTAAAAATATAGAAACCCCAGTGGTGATTCAATACCACCAAACGAAAGCTCTCTGCCCCCAAAAAATGGTATAAAATGACTTTTAGTACAGCTTTGCATGACGGAATAAATGTCAGTCAAAGTACCGCAGCGCTGAATACTGAAACATTTCCTGGCCAGGAAGGGGATGTGAACACCTGGCCTCAAGTGGTCAAAGCATAGCCTTTCTTTTTTTTTCTCTGCAGAGGCATGAGCCACCTCACACATAACATGTTTTGCTTCAAATGGGAGCTTGTCAAAGGTGTGTGCCTGTGCGGTGATTTGCGATGCTTTTCCAAGACTTGACTGTAATTTTGTGAGTTGGATGGATATTGCCATTTACTTATACTATATACATATACATGCCTAATATCTATCCCTCTCTGTATACATTAGTGTCTGCGTGTGTACAGGGCTTGAAAAATTGTAGGGTGTGTCACCAGTCAGTCAAAAATGTCTCCAGTCAGCATGACTGGACTACAGCCTTTTATGTTACCATTTTTTAGGGACACGTAGAGCCTTCTTTTGGAGGTATATAATCACAACTCGGGTGTTTATTTTTTTTACTGTATAATGAAAAAAGTACCCTAAATTTCGAGGCGGAAAAATTTTTTTTCCCTACGATATGTTAAACATTTATTCTTACCCATATTTTTGGTAATTTTTTTTATACTTAACTTTATTGCCATCACATAGGGGGCTAAGAAGCTCCCTATGTGATAGGTAATTTACATGAGAGGTCCGCTTGAGACATCATGGTCTCCAAGACTCCTAATGTGACCTAGGGACCCCCAGAGAAGCATAGATCTGCTTCATTAACTTCTGAATCTGGATAGTGACAGCAGAATGTGGAAGTGATGTAATATACATCACTTCCTGCATTCGGGCACCGGAGAGAACATCAGAGGGAGAACGTGTACCGATCTCACTTTGATCTCCTGTCACAGAGCAGCTGCACCAGGCACAGCAGATCTTGGGACTGGCAACGGCAGTGACAGCTGCTGCAAATACAAGAGATCGCAAGAGATGCCCGATCGC
Source organism: Nanorana parkeri (assembly GCF_000935625.1). Classification (NCBI taxonomy): domain Eukaryota; kingdom Metazoa; phylum Chordata; class Amphibia; order Anura; family Dicroglossidae; genus Nanorana; species Nanorana parkeri. The sequence continues at coordinate 373,375 of NW_017307389.1, forward strand.
TTGAATGTAAAGCGGCCGACCGTTTAATTACAACGGCCGGATGGAAAGCTACTCGTGGGGCTCCGGCGAGAGGATGAGCGGATTTTTCAAGGTGTGTGTGGGTGCATGCGCTTATGATTTCCTAGATAACTGTTGTGGAAAGTCGGTAATGTTACAGAGTTTAGGTTTTTTTATGCAGTGCGTCTGTCCTTGCGCTACAGCACATATTTTGTAATATATGCAAAAACAGTAAAATAAATAAGTTACCAAATGGGTAATTACCTTTTGTCTCCGCTGTTCGCTGCCGTCTAAAGATTCTGAAGCTGCCATGAAGGATCATGGGGCAGTCGTATGTGCAGTAGAGATCTTTGGCTGGGAGAAGAGGTAAGACAATGTAACTCAATGCACGCACTTGGGAGCGTGCACTTGGACAGACACAGTGGGACACAGAAAACACCGCAGTCAGCGCTGGATCAGAGACCAGCGCTGGAGGCACTCCTGAAAACTACTGGAAAGAAGATGATCGGATCAAGAGGCATCATTTAAGGTAAGATCTTAAAGCAGCATTTGGGTGGGAGGATTGTGACTTTAATGTCACTTTAATGTCCCTCTAAAGCTCATCAGGTCCATTATTCCTGATTTCTATTTCGCTAGTTTAACGTCCTGCTGAGTTATTCAGTCATGCTGAGTTGTTTTTTTTTTTTTTTTGGCACCAACTTTCCCTCTAGTTGGTTTCAGGTTTTTTTGTTTTCACATTTCTCTGAAAGATTCATACGCCTGGTCTACATGTATCTATTTCCCTGGGTCAGCCTGATGGAAGGAGAATTCTATGCTTTTTGTCCCCCTCAAAGTCTAGTTAGTTCTCGTTAGTCTTTCCAAGACAGCACATGAAAATTATTTGTGAAATTTACTATTTCCAGAAGTCTTTCCAGCACAGCAAGGTTCCCGCCCTTGATGTGTATTTTTGTTTTTGGTTGCATTTGTTTTACTTCAGATTGGGTCCTTCAGTTCTCGTCCATTACTGACCAGGTTGGGAGAAGGACTTTTAAAATTTGTTGGTGTTTCTGTTGGAGGGGCTTCTCTCTCATATGGTGTCCTGGAAATAGTTACCAGTAAGTCTAACTCTGATTTTACCAAATCTTCCTTTTTTTTTAATTTTTTATGAGCAACATGTGAACAGGGCCAAGCCAAGGGGTAGGCAGTAGAGGTGGGTGAGTTAGGCTCTTTAGCAGGCAGGGATTTGCTGCAGCCTATGCTTAAGTAGTTTACAGCTCATAGGGAAGGGGGGGATGCTCTTTGGCTTGCTAAGACCTTGTCCTGTTGCCTCATGTAATCGTTCATTTTTCACAGTTCCACTTGGTGTTTTAAGTTTTACATTGATCTCTTGGGCACACTTACCCACTTTGTGACGAGCGACTTGGCAGAATTCCCATTTACTTGAAATTGAGAAATCTTCAAAATGCTGATTGCCCAAACAAAGCTTACAGGGTGTGAATGTTCTATTCAGAAACTTGGCAGTTGAGTGAAAAAGTCTATCAATTTTGTTTTTTTCTATAGATGTTTTCAGCCTTTTTGCAGTGTGCTTCACTAGCCGGAAGTCCTGCTCTGTAAAGGAAAATCATAACCATTTGCATGGTTGTGGTTTACCCCTGCTTCTTATTGAGTGCACTTGTTTAGGCAATAAGTCACAGGGGTTGAAAACATACCGGGACCTCATACAAGTGATCTGCCGGCATCGCTGTTAACGGGCATTGCTGCATGTTTTAAAATTTTCGGACTTTCCTGCTCTTCACGCGGCTGAGCGGACGTCTAAAGACGACCGCTCAGATCTAGAGAGCTCTCGGCCGTTTAATTACACCGGTTGGCCGGGAAGTGGTTAAAGAGCGCTCCAGGATTTTAGGGTACAGAGTACTTTTTACAAAGTAGGTCAAAATGTATATGAGCATGAATATGTCTGTTACCCAGGGCAAGAATAAATCCAACATTCCTAAACTACCAACTGGTTTGTTTTTGTATCAAGTAAGATGACACTTAATCACTGTTTTGACTAATTTCACCAATTACTCTTTAAGCCTGGACCGGCCCCTTACATTGTCGGAGAAGATTGTTTATGGTCATGTTGATGATCCGGTAAAGCAAGACATTGTGCGAGGCAAGACTTACCTTCGTCTGCGCCCTGATAGAGTTGCTATGCAGGATGCCACGGCCCAGATGGCAATGCTGCAGTTTATTAGCAGTGGATTACCTAGAGTGGCAGTGCCTTCAACCATCCATTGTGACCATTTGATTGAGGCCCAGCTTGGTGGCGATAAGGACCTTAAAAGAGCAAAGGTACATGTGCTGTGCAAACCCATAAACTAAGTGATTAAAAGTTGTAATTTTAATATAAATATGTATATTTTTGTGTATATATTCTCTCCCTCTGAAAATGCAACAGATCTCAATGGGGAAAAATATAATGCTGGATATCAAACTGTATACTGGACTGGTTAATGTGTTAGGAACGAAAGGATGCCACATCGTTTGATGGAAAGTGAACAAATGATGCAGCATTCTAGTCCATTGTGCTGAAATGTCATTGCAGCAACTCAAAATGGTACTCATTAGTTTGTATGGCCCCCATGTGCTTGTATGGATGCCTGACAACGTCGGGGCATGCTCCTAATGAGACGATGGATGGTGTTCTGGGGTATCTCCACCCATATCTGTTGAGGAACCCAGGACCCACTGCACCAGCGTAGGGTCTGACAATGGGTCCAAGGATTTCATCCCGATACCTAATGGCAGTCAAGGTGCCGTTGTATATCCTGTAGAGATCTGTGCGTCCCTCCATGGATATGCCTCCCCAGACCATCACTGACCCACCACCAAACCGGTCTTGCTGAAATATGTTACAGGCAGCATAACGTTCTCCAGTCCCTTTCACATCTGCCACATGTGCTCAGGGTGACCCTGCTCTCATCTGTGAAAAGCACAGGGCGCCAGTGGCGGACATGCCAATTCTGGTGTTCAATGACAATCGACCAAATGGCAACGGTGCCATGCAGTGAGCACAGGGCCCACTAGAGGACGTCGTGCCCTCAGGCCACCCTCATGAAGTCAGTTTCTGATTGGTCAGAGACATCCACACCAGTGGCCTGCTGGAGGTCATTTTGTAGGGCTCTAGCAGTGCTCATCCTGTTCCTCCTTGCACAAAGGAGCAGATACCGGTCCTGCTGATGAGTTATGGACCTTCTACGGCCCTGTCCAGCTCTCCTTGAGTAACTGCCTGTGTCCTGGAATCTCCTCCATGCTCTTGAGACTGTGCTGGGAGACGCAGCAAACCTTCTGGCAATGGCACGTATTTGTGACATCCTGGAGGAGTTGGCATGCCTGTGCAACCTCCTATAGGGTCCAGGTATCGCCTCCTGCTACCAGTAGTGACACTGACTCTAGCCAAATGCAAAACTAGGGAAAAACAGTCAGAAAAGATGAGTAGGGAAAAAATGTCAGTGGCCTCCCTGTAAAACCATTCCTGTTTTGGAGGTTGTCTCATTGTTGCCCATCTAGTGTACCTGTTGTTAATCAGTTTCAGCTGCTTTTGGTGTTAATGAAATGTAACATCCCCCCTCTGCTACTTATCTGACTTGATCAATATCCCAGGAGTTTAATTGACTTGATGCTTAAAGCTGGCCATACACTTTACAACCATCGTCTTGCGATGGTTGTAAGGTAATTAAAAGCCTGTACGATCTGCCCATCTTGGACAGGCACATCGAAGTTGCGATCATCGCAAGCCGGCTCCACTGAGCGGAGTTCTTCCAATGACTGCAATGCTGAGCAGGCAGTGTGCTCTTACGAGCACGCCACAAACCCGCCAAAATCTTACAATTTTTCGGCTGGTTTTCCAAAGTGCTCGTAAGACAAAAGACGTGCGACCGTACAGTAGAAACGGTCGCACGCCTTCCATACACCTGCAGATTATTGTATGGTCGCGGGATTTCCTGCGATTATCGTACGATAATCGGCATGTGTATGGCCACCTATACTCTGATTAAAAAGTGTTCTTTTAATTTTTTTTTTTCCCGGAGGCCCCCCTCATCCCGTATCCCACTCGGGCTGTATGGTGGAGTTGAGTACACCATGGCGCCAGCATCCAGATGCCAAGGAGGGAGTGCAAGTGGGTGGGGGATGGAGCCAGAAGCCGTCATGAACATGGAAGGGTCCAGCAGGCTTCCTTTGGTCAGCAGTGCTACACCTTGCAGCCTGTTTCCGCCATGCCAGTTGCTTCGCGTTCAGCAGTTTGGACATGAACTGCTCCAAGGTGTGTTGGAAGTCTTCAGGGAAGTCTCCTTCTTTCTATTCCCATACTGTGGGAAGGGCACAGTGCAGGGAACCTTTTAGAAGGTGGTCCTCCTTTTGGGTGTTGGCTGCTGGGATTTGTAGTGCCTTTTACGAACACAAGTTTTGTGTTATGCGCTTATTTCCACTATCGGTGTAGCTGATTTGGAGGCAGGGGCTGCAGCACAATTTTTGATCTGCAGAGCAGCAACCTATTAACTCCTTCCTACAGTTATCTTAGTGGCAAGCAGGAGTACTGGGGATTGTTTCTCCATTTTAACACCCTCTAGCATTCTCCTTTTTGTTGCAGGTGCACATAAGAGCATTATCACCCCAGGGGAGGTTTTCTGTACTTCCATAGGGGTTTTTGTGTCATATGCAACAGCCTATCCATATAACCAAGACAATCCAGGTATCGCCTCATGCTACCAGTAGTGACACTGACTCTAGCCAAATGCAAAACTAATGAAAAACAGTCAGAAAAGATGAGTAGGGAAAAAATGTCAGTGGCCTCCCTGTAAAACCATTGCTGTTTGGAGGTTGTCTCATTGTTGCCCATCTAGTGCACCTGTTGTTAATCAGTTTCAGCTGCTTTGGTGTTCCTGACACAATTGCTTTAGGCCTTGTTCACACCAAATGCAGACCAGATCCGGTCAGGTTTCTGCACACGCAGTGTAGTGGGTTGTGCCGTGTTTTAGATGCGTTTTAGACGCGTTTTTGATGCGTTTAGGACCGGTTTTGGTTAAAAAAAAAAGTCTGGATCCGCACGCTGCGATGTGAACTGGAGGTCAAAATACCATAGGAATACATTGGACGCAGTTTTGATCCGGTCTGCACCTGCTCTGGTCTGGATCTGCTCCGCGCTTGGTGTGAACAAGCCCTTACAGATTCATTTCAAGGATGGTTCACAAGGAGTGACAATAGCTCAGAGTAATAACCCTCTCCTAGCTTGAGAAAATGTTTTAATGTGGTTCCTGCATTAATATCTGACAGGCTCCAGTGCTGAACTTCTTAACACAAGGTCTGGGCTTGCTATATTTTATTTTTTTTCCAAAAAAAATCGTCATTTCACTTCATTAGCTATGCATCCAGACCTACACATCTTTGTCTAGGGCTGCAACTAATTATTTTCATCGACTAGTTGTCTGATTTAAAAAAAAAATTCTCTATTTGTATAAAAAAGATTAAATACCATACTGTAAAATAAAATACACAAATGCAGTTACAAACCTAAAGTTTACTTCAGCATAAAACTACTTGCACTGTAACGCACAGTAGGGATGTCCCGATGCCACTTTTTCAGGCCCAAGTAGAAGTACATCCCCTCATGTACTTGCCGATACCAATTACCGATACTTTTCTTTAAGGGACAGGTGACTTTAAATGATCCATAGTACAACTACATGTTATGTACTATGGATCATGGTTTAACCTATTCATGTTAGCAGTGGAGAATTGTAACTCTATTGCTGGAGTGTAGTGGAGGTGTGTGCTGTATATATGCACTACATATACATTACACACGTCCAGTACACTATAGCAATAGATTTACAGCCAGCCCCATCCCAGCTTCCCTTACTCAGTTTCACTCCGATCCCCGTAGCCTCACGCGATGCCTTTTGTAGTCGGCGCTGGGCAGGATCGCTGCATCGCATCTCGGTGCTCAGCTTGTGGGAGGCGCTCACAATTCTGCCCTGCTAACATGAATAGGTTAAATCATGATCCATA
>NW_017307389.1:379516-412548 GCF_000935625.1 Nanorana parkeri
ACAAGTACTTGTCAAAATGCCCTGGATCGGGCCCGATTCCGATGCTAGCATCGGTATCGGGCCCGATTCCGATGCTAGCATCGGTATCGGGACATCCCTAACGCACAGCATTGCGGTACTGTCCATCTAGTGCGGGCGATCACACTGTGGGTGGGAGGTTAATTTGGGGTGCCATTTAAATGAATGGCACTGCAACGCACCTCCCTTAGCAAAATTTCAGGCCGAAATAGAAAATAACTCTTCAAATTAAACTTTTTTTTTTTTTTAATGTATCGGAAGCACATGGCCCTTGAATAGCTTCAGCCAGGGAAGGACACTTGCCAGTTGCAAGATTCTGCAGAAGGCAGCTGAATGTAAATACAGCAGGTAGTGGGCTTCTGCAATATCCAGCCTGCTATTGGCCATTTCAAATTGCAATAGCAGGCTGGCTATTGCACCCATCCACTGCTTTCTGTGCCCTCCTGCCAGCTAGGGGATCAACCAACTATTTGATAATGAGAAAAGTTGACAACTATTCTCATGATTGATTTATCGGTTACAGCCCTATCTTTGTCCATGATTTAAAGGTTGCAATTAAACATGCTCAGTCAAACTTGCATAAACTGATCCAACCCTTAAGTTTGGGGACTACTATTTTCATATTTTATTGCAAAAGCCCTGAAAAGGTGGGAAATTACATACTGACTCCCACTAATTACAAATGGCATGGAGTTGGTGTGGAACAGAAGCGTGGGTTGGCCCTACTTGCGCAGGTGGCCTGATGGTGCCTCTGTCTCGTACAGATCCCATACTACAGCTGTGACTAGAAGTAGCAGCCTCCCAATAGCCATGTTAGCAGGGTATGGATATCAATAAAAACCTGAGGAGCTCCAAACCTTCTCTACATTATCAAAAACTGTTTTGCTGATCTACTTTAATATCCCTTCCTGATTTTTTTTTTTATTTTATTTTACATTTTAGGATATCAACAAGGAGGTCTATAACTTCTTGGCAACTTCCGCAGCGAAGTATGGTGTTGGTTTCTGGAAACCAGGTTCAGGCATTATCCATCAGGTGAAACCGAACTTCCAAACCAAATTTTCGTGATAAGTAATGTCAAAGATGCTGTCAGCCTACATGTTTTATATGTAGGATGTCTGAGTACTTTTGTAACCATCTAAGTTCTAATAGTGTTTCCTTCACTCTCAGAGATAGGTGATCTTGTACTGGGTGAATACCAGATTGAAGTGTCAGGCTGTGAGGCTCCCATGAAGGCTGGCCTGTATCCCGCCTGATATCAGAACGGTTTACTTATTCTGTCCAGGTTGTTAAAATGGTAAAATTACAGTTTTTAATGTTCTTTTGTAGAACCGTGACAGCACAGCTTTTTGATTGTCGGTTGTTGGCACTGAGCTCAACCAAGGGGGATCTGTCATCTCATTGTGACAGGTTAGGCGTTTGCTGCATGGGGTTTAGCCGGATTCAGTGAATGCGCAAAACGTTGCCGATTCACTGAACTTGGCTAAACTCCATACAGCAAGTAATTAACTCCTGGTGTCTTGTGCCAGTGTTGAGTTCTTAAAATTGTTGGAAATCCAACAGCTTATGCTAATGTATTATGTCTTTTGGGCACTAGATGGCAGTGTTGGTCAATATACTTGTCTGTGATGCACAGGAATTCTATCTGTATATATGTTTTCCTCTCTATGTTGTATTCCTGTATACATACAAGTCATGTCCTGCTAAGCAAGTAAAAATTCCTCAAGATCTTAGTGCTTCATCTAAACAGATAACCAACAGGTTATGGGCCCAGGCACTAAACCGAACACTGCAAGTCAACAAGAGCTGCATCCACGCTACTGAAAGATTGCAAGCAGTTCAGGTATGAAGTTTGCAATTGCAAAGCTCAACAATAACTACCAGCTATGGAAGTTCAAGCTTGAAAAGCTGCTAAGCAAAGACTACTTGTGAGTACTGAGTAGACATACCCAGCAATGGACCTGCGTAGGAATGGGACAAGAACAGGCAAGCAAAAGCAATTATAAGTCTGCTAGTGTAAGATGACCATCTCATCCACATAAGAAACAGAATGCAGCTAAGGTATGTGGACTGCATTACAGAAACTGCATGAGAGTTCAATCCTAAACAGTAAACTATATCTGCTACGCAAGCTATATAAGGAGTCTAGAAAAAGGCCAGGAAATGCGTGAACATGTGACTGTAATGCTGGTAGAATAGTTATGTGCAATTGGAGAGGAAATTAAAGATAACCACATGGAGTTACTGCTATGCTGCCTTCCAAAGTCATACAGTGCTCTTATTAATGCTCTCGAAACCAGACCTGAGCAGGAACTAACACTAGAATACACCAAAGAAAAATTAATTCATGATTATGACGGAAGGAAAAAAAAAATTGCACAATGAGGAAAACGAGAAAGCCCTCAAGGTGCATAAGCACAAAGCAAAACAGAAAGCAGAGCGTGTTTTCGCTGTAGAACTGGTCACTTAAAAAAGGACTGTTCAATCTGGAAAGCCGAGTAGCGAAAGTGAGAAGCACTCACGAGCGCTAAGGCAGCTACAAAGGAAACTGCAGGCACATCATGGAGTGTTACCTTTAAGGTGACTCAGAACAGTATACCGTGCGAATGGTTTATTGACTCAGGTGCAACAAGTCACATGACCAGTGAGACATTCTTCACAGAAATAGATTTCAGTGCAAAGGACAAAGTTTTCCTAGCAAATGGGAAAAGTAGGATTCTTGAACTGCATCACACCATCAGGGGACAAGCAGAGTATCCTCGTAAAAAATTTTTTACTGTATGTTTCAGACCTAGATGGAAGCCTATCAGTGAAAACCCTTGCAAATAATGGCATTGCAGTTCAATTCAGAGTTGACGAATGTACAATCCTAAAACATTAAGCAAATTCTCTCGTAAAATTGGATGAAAACCTAAACAGACTCCTCACTGCAGATGAGCATGTCAAAACAGGCCACTCGTAATCCACACAACAAATGTATCCATCTATGGCACAGACCACTAGGGCACCAAGCTAGAAGCCATAAAGAGTAATCTAAAGAGTGGCTTATCAGAAGGTATAACCATACTGCCCTGCCAAATGCTCATGACATTATTATTATTTATTATTATTATTATTATTACATAGTATTTATATAGCACTGAAATGTTGGGGGTAGGTGCACGGGTAGGTGGAAATATCAAGAGCTCATTTTTTTAAAAGATTGAGTTTTAAGAAATGTGACATCCAGACGGATATGTCAGTTAGTAGATTAGGGACACGAGAGGACACCGAGGGGGAGAGTTGTGTAGTGGAAAGATAAATTTGAGTGTCATCGGCATAGAGATGGTATTGGAAGCCATGTGAGGTTATTAGTTGACCAAGGGAGGAGGTGTAGATAGAGAAGAGAAGGGGTCCAAGGACAGAGCCTTGGGGGACCCCTACAGGAAGAGGAGGGGAGTAGTTAAAATTGTAGGTGACACTAAAGGAGCGCATAGATAAGTAGGAGAACCACGAGAGAGCAGAGTCTTGTAGGCTAAGCGAGGAGTTTTTTGAGGAGCAGCAAGTGGTCAACAGTGTCAAAAGCAGCAGAGAGTTCTAATAGCAAGAGTAAGGAATAGTGGCCGTTTTTAGCTGTTATTAGGTCATTGGTAAGTTTTAGGAGGGTTGTTTCAGTGGAGTGTTGATGGCGAAAGCCTGACTGAAAGGGGTCCAAAAGGTGGTTGTTAGCGAGGTGGCAACTCAGGCGGTTGTAGATAAGGCGTTCTAGTAGTTTTAGAGGTGAATGGGAGTAAGGAGATAGGTCTGAAATTATTGAGGTTGGCAGGGTCCAGTGAAGGTTTTTTGGGTATTGGGATGACTAGTGCATGTTTGAGAGGGGTAGGAAAGGTTCCAATGGAGAGTGAAAGATTGAAAATGTGAGTGTAGGATAGAGCAAGAGGGTGACCGAAGTAGTTTTGAGGGAACAGGGGGCAAGTGGTGAGGTGGGTGTCAGAGAGGAGCTTTGTAACTTCCTCTGTGGTGACGGGGTCAAAAGAGGAAAGTAACAAGTGTGAGGGAGGGTCTGGTACATTAATAGGGGAAGTTGATTGGACAGTGGCGATCTGATCCCGAATAGCATCTTATTTTGTTTTTGAAATGAGTGGCAATGTCCTGGGCAGTGAGTTAGTGGGTGGTGGTGGAGGACATAGAGACTTGAAGGTAGTAAAGAGTTGACGAGGTCTGGATGAGAGTGTGTTAATGAGAGTGACAAAATAAGTTTGTTTGGCAGCACGGAGGGAGGAGTTATATTTTAGGAGGGCAGCTTTGTACAGGGTAAAGTCTTGCAGAGACCCAGTTTTCCGCCACAGTCGCTCAAGAGTGCGGCTTTGTGTTTTTTGATGTCTAACTTCAGTTTGCCACGGTTGTAGCGGACGTGGTCTAAGTCTGCGTGTTGTGAAGGGGGCCAAAGTGTCTAGAGAGGATGAGAGTGAGCTGTTAAAAACAGAAGTAGCCAGGGCAGGACATGGGTGAGATTTTGTCATAGAGGGAGTCAGTAGCAGAGTGGAGAAGGGTCAAGGTGGTGGAGGTTTCTCCGGGTGACAGTGTGAAGTGTAGGGGGAGTCCGCGTTGGGGACAGGGTGATTGGGAAACTGTCCAGGTTGTGGTCTGAGAGCAGGAAAGGGGTGTTGGAGCAGTTGCAAGGAGTGCATAGGTGAGAGCAAACAAGATCAAGTGTGTTACCATCAGAGTGAGAAGGAGTCTGTGTCCATTGAGTTAGATCAAAAGAAGAGGTTAGGTTAAGAAATTGAGTGGAAGCCGGGGAGTTAATGTTAGTAGCAATGTTAAAGTCACCAAGGATGATAGTGGGTATTTCTGAGGAGAGAAAGTAGGGTAGCCAGGCAGAGAAGTCATCAAGGAAGCGAGATACTGGTCCCGGTGGTCGGTAGATAACGGCAATCCTCAAATTGGAGAGAATAGGCGAATACAGTGAGTTTCAAAAGAGGAGAGGGATAGAGAGGGAGGTGAAGGCAGAACTTGAAAGTGCATTGTGGGGATAGAAGGAAACCCACACCACCTCCTTTCCGTCCATTGGGTCTGGGTGAGTGTGTCCAGTGGAGGCCACCATGGGAGAGGGCAGCAGGGGAGGCAGAGTCGGATTCCTGAAGCCAGGTTTCAGTAACAGCAAGCATGTTAAAGGAATTGGAGATATGATCATGTACAGTGGTGAGTTTGTTACAGACAGAGCGGGCATTCCAGAGGGCACAAGAGAAGGGAGGACCGGTTCTAGGAAGCAGGGGGATAGAAATTGGGGTTGTGTGGATTACAGCTGCTGCCAGAGGAAAGGCAGTGCTGGTTAGGAAGGTGGGTGTTTAGAAAAGAGAGGGCCAGGATTGGGAGAGATCCCCTGAAGTCAGGAGAAGCAGAAGGGTGAGTGAAGTGAGATGAGAGGGCGTTTTGTACGGGTGAACATGCCCCAGTGTCCTGGAGGTAAACCTAGCATGTGGATTTAGAATGAGCAGGAGATGATGAGGGCAGGAGAGGGCAAAATATATAAATTGTGGGGTGGAGATGGGGGGGGAGGGTGAGGAAAAAACATTTTCAGAGAGGCCTAAATAGTGAGAAGTAAAGGTAGAGAATTCATATTAACAGAGGAGACAAGAAATCGGAATTTGGATATTTATATTTTCAGAAATGTTTAGTGGATAGTGTGACCTTACCCCTTGGCTGTGCAGAGTAAGTATGAGACAATAGAATGAATGAGGAGTAGTAGGAATAAAAGGGTGGCAGTATGCAAAGAGGTATGGAAAAGGTTAAAGTGGGATTGTGTGATTGACAGGCAGATTGGTAGATGCAAAGCAGCTGCTGGGCACCTGAATGGTAGTGAGTTCAAGTTTTATTGTGTTCCTATATAGGTAAAGTGCACCATGGGGTGGGAGTGCTGATGTGCAGAGTGTGCAGCTGATCTGCAGGGCTGCTAAGAGGTGAGGAAAAGAAAGTTGGAGAAAAAAAAAAACTCAAACAGGTTATTTTTTTCCCCTTTTTTCAAAATACAAATAAGGGGTCGGGGGCAAATTAGCATAAGTTGAGTCAAGGTTAGAAAGACATAAAATAGGTATCTAAATAAAGCCATCACCTAAAAGATCAGAGAAGAGGATATTTAGAGAAGAGAATAGTACATACAATATAATGACATTAAGGATAGTGGACTTGTAGAAGTCAAGTTTGAAAGCTTGATGTACATCTTGTTTTCCATTCACTTTGAATCCGAATTGTTGAAGTAGATAGAGGCTTCAGGGATGTTGCAGGGTGGGAGTGCTGATGTGCAGAGTGTGCAGCTGATCTGCAGGGCTGCTAAGAAAGACTATCTTGAATCCGAATTGTTGGAGACATGCAAATGCTGTATGGAAGAAAAGGCCACATATATCCCACTTCCACAGACTGCTCAAAGGAAGACCACCCACCCCATGGAGCTCATACACAGTGATGTGTGTAGACCAATGAAAACTCCCACATCGGGTGGGAACAGATGTCCACTCACTTTCATTGATTATTATTTCAGGTACTGTAATGTTGGGGAGCTCAGAGCGCTCGCACAGGGTTTTTTATAAACCAAAAAGTATTTTCTTTTTTTTTTTTCTTCAGACAACTCAGTTAAAAACACAACTTCAGGCTTAACTTCAGCATATAACACAAAGTATATTGTCTCACCGACTCAAGGTTGTCCTGTTCAGTGTTCCAATCCCAGGACTTTAACATTTGCCTCAACAAAAACTCTTCCGGTCACTTTATACCCTTTAACCACTTCCAGCAACTTTGCACACTACTCCTCCAGCCGCCCTGGCTGTTCTATGTGGCTCTGCCACACCACCTGGCTTGGCCCTTGTGTGCCCCCAGCACACACCACACCAACTCTCAGCTCTGGTCTGGGCTCTTAATGAGGCTGTTCTCAGTCACCTGATCACCTGCAACACCTTCACCTTTCATCTCACCTAGAACTCTTAAGAGATCTCCAGATCCCAGCTACAATCTGGGAAAAACCAGAAGAAACAAAGGCCAGTTTCTTCCCTGCAGAACTATTTACATTCTGGAACCTCTCAGCCCCTGTGGCTGAGAGTCCTAGGTGAACCTGTTGCCAGCATACTCCGTGGTATTGGGCAGTATGCCACAACTTAGCTGATGAAGTGCAAGAATTAAACATCAGAAAAACTTCAAGCGTTTGTAGCCATTCAGGGATTCACCAATACCTGTTTTCCGTTATCGAGTACCGATATTTATCTTTTTTTTCGGCACTTGCCGATACTGAGTACCAGTAGTTCTGCTAGCATGGAGCCGGCTTCCCAGGCAATCGGAAAGCCAGGCAACGTATCATTACCCTGGGAAGCCAGCCCCATGCTGTTTTCCCAGTTTGATGTTGATTGGCCAGGAAGCCAGCTCAATTATGTTTTGCCGGGAAGCCGGTCATTTATAGTGGTTGGCCGGGAAGCCGGTCATTTATAGTGGTTGGCCGGGAAGCCGGTCATTTATAGTGGTTGGCCGGGAAGCCGGTCATTCATAGGCGTTGGCCGGGAAGCCGGTCATTTATAGGGGTTGGCCGGGAAGCCGGTCATTTATAGGGGTTGGCCGGGAAGCCGGTCATTTATAGGGGTTGGCCGGGAAGCCGGTCATTTATAGTGATTCCAATTGGGAAGCCGGGTGGTGGGTTATAAAAGTACTGATTATTTATCTTTTTTCGGTACTTGCCGATACTGAGTACCAGTACTTCCGCTAGCATGGAGCCGGCTTCCCAGGCAATCGGAAAGCCAAGCAACGTGTCATTACCCTAGGAAGCCAGCCCCATGCTGTTTTCCCAGTTTGATGTTGATTGGCCGGGAAGCCAGCTCAATTATGTTTTGCCGGGAAGCCGGTCAATTATAGTGGTTGGCCGGGAAGCCGGTCATTCATAGTGATTCCAATTGGGAAGCCGGGTGGTGGGTTATTACCCGCTGCCTGGCTTCCTGATTGGACGGGAAGCCGGATCCATGTTCCCTCGTGGCACTACCAATCAGAGGAAGTCTCCCTCTAACCAGAAATTCTGGTATCGGGTTAGGTATCTGAGCATTTGGGCGAGGTAAGAGTTCTCGCCCAAAATACTTGTTGTTTGCACTGATACTAGTATTGGTGCATCCCTAGTAGCCATGTCCAGAGACAAATTCCAACAGAAACCAGGAATTATATGCAACGACAACAGATAAATCAGTAAGGAAGTAGAATCGTATCTGAAGAAACAAGGCATGGTACACCAGACAACCACACCGCACACTTCTGAACAAAATTATGTACCAGAATGGAAAAATTGCACTGGGGAGAAGCACTCATGACTGCAACATACCTACAGAACAGACTACCTTCAAAAGCTGTTGAAGGCACCCCATTTGAAATGTGGTATGGATCGAAGCCTAGCCTAAGGCAGATCAGTTTGTTTGGATATAAAGCCTGCACCTATATTCCATATGAGAAATGATTCAAATTGGAGAACACGGCCATAGAAGGTATTCTGATGGATTATAGTAAACAAAGTAAGGGATATAGAAACCTCCACCCAAAGACTGACCAAGTGACAATAGGTTGCACCGTTTATTTCGATGAGAACCCATCACCAGAAACATTGATCCCGGGAAGTTGTGAAGTGATTTTCGCCCAGTGCACCAACAAAGGAAGCTGAGCAAAGTGAAGCTGCACAGGAGTCAGAACCAGAAATGGAACTCTCAATGGATAAGTCAAATTTCATGTTAAATTCTGTTGAATAACTTGATTAGAAGATCGACTCGTGCAGCAGAATACCACCCTTCAAGCTGTCATATGCTGCTGAGACAAATGGCGTAGTCAAACCAATATTGTGGGACGACATAGAAAAATTACCAAAACGCAAAGCCAATCAATGGCGACAGGCAGCAAAGGAAGAAATAAAATCACTCCAAGAAAATCCTGGACTCTCACGGAGCTTCATCCCAAATAGTAAGAAGTATAAAGCAAAAGGAATTTTAGGGTGAAGCTGGATGCCGGAGTAAATATCCACAAATACAATGCCAGATTAGTTGCCAAGGGATACTCCGAGAAATTTGGAGAAGACTATGATAAAACATTTGCTCCTGTCATAAAACACTCCACCATCAGAACACTCCTTAGCATCACAGCTGGGAAGGGCATGCAGGTGAGACACCTAGACGTTAAAACCAATTTTTCTTACATGGAGACATTATGGAAGATCTCTACGTGGAGGAACCACCCAGGTTCGAGCAAGGACACAACCTTGTGTGTAACCTCCATTAAAGCATCTTGCAATATGCAAGAATGTGGAATGAGAAAGTGAATGAAAAACTCACGATTAGAGGGCTTCACAAGAATCAAAGCAAATCCCTGCCTTTATTCCTGGAATCAATAAGACAGATGGGATGTACATCCAAATTTAGGTTGATGACATTCTAACCTGTTTTGAACAAGAAGGGGACTATAGCCAAATAGTTCACAAACTAAAACAAAACTTTGAAATCAAAGAGCTAGAAAGCATCAGTCTTTCTGGGAATTCAGATGGCTTCCATCTTCTTCCCTCTCTATCTTCTTAACCAAAGCCAGAAATTGCACACATTTTGGAACAATTCCACATGCAAGATGCAAAAGAGGAACACCTATGGAACCAGGCTACCAAAAGAGCAATGAAGCAGAGAACTTGCTACCCAACAATGACACCTACCGCAGAGCAATCGGAAAGCTACTATAAAGCCTCTTGACAAGACCAGACATGTCAGCAGCAGTGAGTATACTCGCTAGAAAAGTCGTAGCACCCTGTCAGTGTGACTGGAATGCAGTAAAGAGGGTAATACAATACTTAAAAAGAACAATTTGGATGAAGCTACAACTGCCAGCACATCATATCCAAACTAGGCAGATTTTTATTAATTTTTCTGCTGTCTTTGCAAATGCTAAAGTTCCTATGAAATGTATGCAGTTTGAGTGTAATAAGGTTGAAAGGAAATATTCTATGTCTAATGGTTCTTAAGTACTTAATCAGTCTATTTATGAAATTACTATATTGTCTATATACTGTCCCAGGTCAAGTGTTTTTAGTTCTACATAATATGACAGCTGACATAACCCCAAATTCTGTAAGTTCTTTAACTTTTGTTACATACTATTGTAAAGCATGGCACCTGTAAGTAATTCACAACTTCTATGTTGGCTGTACATGCTTCTATCTCTTTACCCATTAACATTGTACCTCCCTGGTTTTCTTTGATTCTGTTGCAAAATACATGTCTAATCATTTAAGCCTGGCTTTGTTTCAGAATGCTGGTTTAAAGTGACACTAAACTCAGGAGTTAAATTTCTGAAGATGCATTCAAGTATCTTAACTGTTAGCAAAAATTTAGCTTATCTGTGTATCACTTTGCTGTAGAGCCTCAAACCATCTCGGAATTTGTGCTGACACTGTCCTTCCTTCTGGAGGGTGCCTACTTTTTTTCTTCTCCATGGTCCCTGTGTGTTGTAAAGTAGCCACCACCCCAAGCTTGTTCCCATGATAGCTAATTTTATTGAAGTTTATAGTCTTAACTCAAGGCCAGATTGTACTCCATGACAAGCGTGAGCGGTGGCTACTTTATAGCGCACACAGAGACCATGGGGAACAAAACTAGCCACCCTCCAGAAGGAAAGACCTTGTTGGCACCAATTCAGAGATTTGAGGATCTACAGCTTGGTGATGCACAAATGAGCTACAGTATTGTTAATGGTGTACTTGAATGCATTTTTAAGGTTTAACTCCTGAGTTTAGTGTCTCTTTAAAGCACACCTTTTGAAATGGGAAAGCTTGCAGGGGCAGCTGTTTTCTCTTGGGCTGGGCACACCCTGAGGGGTTTTTTGTTTCTAGGTTTTTCATCTGTTTGCTTTACCTGATAGTCTGCCAATTGGCAATCGCTGTAAAGTCTGTAGGCAGAAACTTAGAAATTGTTATAAGGAGTAGTACAGTGCTCAGCAATTTTTAATTTGGAAAAGGGTGACCCACCTCTTGTCATTTTTTTTTTCCTGTATTTTCTAGATCACTAAAAAACATCTGACTTGATGTCATTTTTTGTTTTTAGATTAGTTGATTGCTTGTATTTTCTTTTGTTAGATTATCTTGGAAAATTATGCCTATCCTGGAGTGCTCCTGATTGGTACAGACTCTCATACCCCCAATGGAGGAGGCCTTGGGGGCATTTGCATTGGCGTTGGAGGTGCTGATGCTGTGGATGTCATGGCTGGAATTCCCTGGGAACTCAAATGTCCTAATGTGAGTTGTTTACACTTAAAGAAAAATTGGGTTTAAATAAGGAGCATTGAGAAAAAAAAAAAGGTAACCTGGTTTAATACATCTTTTATGTAATCATCATTTTAGCACAATGTGCAAATGTTGGCTAGCATTAAATGCTAAAATTGAGAATATGAAATGCATTTGTATTACAAACTATACAAAAATCCAGAATTACAAACCTATACAAAAATCCAGAATTACACCTATGTGCCAATCACAGGCTTATGTCCCTTTTTATAAACTGGATTTCAAAATGTATGCCAAACTTTTTGCCAACAGACTTGCCTAAATATATTCCCAATTTCATCCATAGCAAACAGGTAGGTTTTGTTCCAACTGGGAAGCACGTTATAATACTTTAAAAATGTTAACCCTTAAAGTGACAAAGTAAAAAAAAAATTTCCCTCCCCCCAATGTTAATGTCCGCACTTGCCTTAAATGATGTTTCTTAATCCGATCTTTCTTGTCCTTTTTCATCATGCGCCTCTACAGCGCTGACTCCTCTGAGCTTGCTGGCACTTCTGTCCCACGGTGTCTGCATGCGGGTGCACGCGTCCATAGACCTACCTTGTGTCTCTCCTCCTCGCGCCCTGGCCGAAAATGTGATCTGCGCCCGGCCCAAGATACTTTGTGGCCGTCGGAGAATTTCCACTTTTTTATTTATTTTTTTTACACTTTTTGCAAATATCTACTGCTTGCTAGCAGTAGATATTTGCAAAAAAACACGGGAGGCTTTAATTATCCTTTTAAGTATGTTCACCCTCCCCCTTTGTATATTTTCTATAGATGCAGTAGAGGTTTGATCATATAGATTGATCCTTTATACAAGCCACATTGCTGCACATAGTGGTTCCACAGATTTAGTGTATAAAATTATGGCTATGTCGGCTAGTTGCATCTTTTCCAATGTGGTTAGCATATTCAATGGTACCTGCCAAGGCTCTCTGCTTTCCCTGCATTTGTAGCATTTAGAGGAAGCAATTTGTAATAACTCTCTCATACAGGGTTTTTTTTATGAAGAGCACCCATCATAAACCTGGCCTATACGCAGATGACATGTTCTACATTTCTCAAAACAGCATTTGAAAAAACTGACTCATTTCAGGGCTTTAGGTAATGCAAAGTCCACTTTATACTGGAGGCGATTAATTAATATCTTTCCCGTCAGGTGAATTTTTCTTCAATCCTTTTGCGTTCATGTGGCAGGACTAGGTGATCTATACCAGGGGTCGCAACCAAAGTAATTGTATGTGGCGTCCGGGAGGCCCAGGCTCCAAGCAAGATGGTTTTTTTTTAGTTTAATATGTGCGGTGCAATTACTACTTTTCAGACGGAGGAGCTTTCTTTAACCTGCCAGATGATGAGCGCAGCTGCTGGAGGGGAGACGTAAGTTTAATCCAGCAGACTCCCAAGGGGGGAGGGGGTGGAGTGAGTTGGGGAGGAGGAGAGATGCACACCGAACAACTGGAGGGAGGGGTTAGACGGGAGATGGACGCTGAATTACTACTAAAACGAAGATGTTTGTGGTGTCCCAGTACACATGGATTGTTTGCATGTGAAGCTGGGGCTTAGCATTGCTCCAAGACTGCCAATGCAGGTCTGCAGCAGTGAAGGAGTTAAATTCATTCACCCTGTGGTCCTGGAAAGTATATGGCAGCTTTTATCTCCTGGCACCCAATCCTGTCCTGTCATCTGATTGCAGGGCCTTCTCAAAGATCTCTGAAGAGCATAATAGTGATTTACCATTTCACAGACAGCAGGAATCAACAAGTAGCTGGGCAAGGAGGAGAGAGACACCGACTGATGCTAGGAGGGGGGTGGAGGAAGAGAGACATCGACCGACGCTTGGGGGGCGAGAGACACCGACTGACGCTGGGGGCACGCAAAAATTTCCTCGGCCGAAAAGGGGTCACGAGTGGAAAAAGTTTAAGGCCTGATCTATACTACCTAACTACCTACAGATTAATTCCGACTTTTTCATGTTTCTACACCTTTAAAGTGATATTGTCACTCTTGCAGCCAAATTGGGATACCACATGTTTCCATTCACATAGCATAAACTAACTTTGTTTAGGATTTCTGTTCTTAAAATGACGCTTAACTCTGAAGTTAAATCTTAAATGCGTACCTTAACCATCAACAAAAATGTAGCTTATTTGTGCATCACTCAGCTGTAGATCCTTTAAAGGAGAACTATGGGGTTAAGGCTTTTCCCCATAGTTCTCCTTAGGGTAACGGGAGGACACAAACTAGCATCCTCCCGTCACCCTAGGCTCAGTATACCGCGAGCTGTAGCTCGCGGTATACTGAGACGCCGCAGTATACCGCGAGCTCCAGCTCGCGGTATACTGAGACGCTGAAGTGGATCCTGACAATTGTGCCGGGATCCGCCAAGCTGCGTGACTGACAGCTGGCTCTGCCTATCTAGAGGCAGAGCCAGCTGTACCCTCCCCCGTCCGTTCCGCCAGTAAGCGCTGGCGGAACGGGGAGGGGGGAATCCAGCTCCTCCCCTGTCACGGCAGAGAGCCGTGACAGGATCGAGAGGTGAGCGAACGCCGGTATGTGTTCGCTCACCTCACGATCTACTGAGCCGACCTGTGACAGTCTCATTGTCACCGTTCGGCTAGAACTATGAGGTGAGTGAAAAGCACTCACCTCCATAGTTCTCCTTTTAAATCATCTCTGAATTCATGCGGACGCTGTCCTTCCCTCTGGAGGGTGGCTACTTTCGTTCCTCATGGTCCCTATATGTGTTGTAAAGTAGCCAGCGCTCCAAGCTCGCTCCTGTAATGGGCTACAATCTCATGTTTAGTTTTACTAATTTGCATTGAAATCATCATCTGTCACAGGAGCAAGCTTGGAGCGGTGGCTACTTTACAACACACAGGGACCATGGGGAACAAAAGTAGCCACCCTTCAGAGGGAATCACAGTATCAACATGAATTCAGATTTGAGAATCCACAGCTCAGTTATGCACAAATAAGCTGTATTTTTGTTAATCGTTGAGGTACTTGAATGCATTTTTAGGATTTAACTCCTGAGTTGAATGTCACTTTTGGGGTTAACATTTTTGCCTGCATCTACTTTTTGTAAGTTGGGAGGGGTTTCTCCAGTCTTCAGTCCCAGTCTTCAGTCTTTCTATAAGAATAGATCACTGTGGGGGTGCTTAGAAAAACCTGGGATCAGCCATGTTGCCTGCCGCAACAAAACCTCTTAACCCCTTAACCCTTTCGCTGCCAAGGACGTACGGCATACGGAGGAACAAAAGTTCTCCCGGCTGGCCAGCTCAGTATGCCGTACGGACCTGGCATTTACAGTTCTATAAGCTTTAGCGACCATGAGCTTAGGGTAAAACTGTTCCCCGGGACTGTCCCCTTCGAATTAATAGCGCTCATCAGCGGCTCACAAGCCGCTGATGACTGAACAGCCTGTTCATTCAAGAATTTAGGAATGGGGACCAGCACTCGCTACAGAGGCTCCTCCCCATTCATGCGTTGTGATCTTTGTGTTGCAAAAATATACGCCTATCATTTTATCACAACACAAACACCAAAGTGTAAAAACAATTTTTTAACATAAGTCGCTTATTTACAGTTTTGCGTAATGTCATTTTTTTACCTTTTCGCAAAAAGGCGCAATTTCAAATTTGCAAATTATTTGTTAACTCAATACAGTTATCTTTTAGATTTATTCAGAATTTTTTTTTTTTTGTGCGCTGATAGTGATTTTAGTGTGTTTTTATCAATTGAATTGTGTATTTTTATCGGTTTAATATTAATTTGAGAAACATTTGCAATGATTTTAGGGGTGTTTTATCAATTGAATTGTGTATTTTTATCGGTTTAATATTAATTTGAGAAACATTTGCGCAATTATCGCAGGGCCTACAAATTTAGTGTCACCATCCTTTTTATTCTACCGGGCCTGCGCTTTCAGAAAATATATGGTTTGGGGGGGGTGTTTTACAAAGGCTAGCAACGCAGCTGTTGAAAATCAAATCAATGGGAAAAGTTGCCGGCATCTGGAGCCTCTCATGCTCCAGGCAGGGATCTGTGACTCCATGGAAAAAAATCTCCAGGGTTGGGGGGTCGGGCGGAGGAGCAAGCGCTGGCTGGCGGGGAGAAGCCACAAGTTTCAGGATTGCTGAGCTGTGAGGAGAACGGAGCCGCTGTCATCCTGTCAGTTTCCAGATGACAGCGGCTCTGTGCGTGGCCGAACGGAGGATCGATAAGTATCATTGATATTTTCCGATCCTCTGTGCAGCACAAACACCGGAGTGATCGTGTGATCACTCCAGTGTTTGTAAATAACTGGGGACACATAGGGGGTTATTCACAAAGCTGCCGAAGGCAGCCGAGTGAATAACCGACCCGAAGTGAAGTGAGCCGAACGCTGTTCGGCTATTCACTTCAGGCTTGTACAGCTGAAATCAGCCGTACACCGACTGAAATCAGCCGTACAACGGCTTGCTGCGGCTGGGTTCAGGTCGGCCAAAGTGCGGAAGGAGTTTGACTCAGCTAATCCAACATCTGGACCGGCTTAGTCGAACCTCCGGCAGGCTATTCGTTGCTGTTCGGCCTATTCTCATAGGGACCAAACAGCAGTGAGGGAATAGCCGAATGCCGCCGAGCACCGTTCGGCTCAGCTATTCTGCTCGGTGCCTCTGTGGTACCGAGCAGAATAGAAAAAGGAGAAAATTATTGGGCGGAGCTAGCAGTGACAGCTAGCTCCGCCGAAATGTTTTATATTGGACGGGACCAGCTGCCATTACAATAAGAGCTTGTCTGAACCGGCGGTCATATCAAAGCCGGCTCCGACAAGCTCTCATGACAGTCCAGCGTCCCCTGGTAACTAGGTAACCAGGAGATGCTGAACTGTCATTACACACTGAGAACCCGGCGGAGCCATTTTGATATCATGGCGGCTCCGCCAGGTTCTCAGTGTGTAATGACAGTCCAGCTTCCCCTAGTTACTAGGTAACCAGCAGATGCTGAACTGTCATTACACACTGAGAACCCGGCGGAGCCATTTTGATATCATGGCGGCTCCGCCAGGTTCTCAGTGTGTAATGACAGTCCAGCTTCCCCTAGTTACTAGGTAACCAGCAGATGCTGAACTTTCATTACACACTGAGAACCTGGCGGAGCCGCCGTGATATCACAGCGGCTCCGCCCGGGTTCTCAGTGTAATGACACATCAACGTCCGTTCATTCACAGCCTGTTCATTCATGAATTTCTGAATGGGGAGTAGCACTCACTATAGAGGCTTCTCCCCATTCATAAACTGCTTGATAGTAAATACTTTACGATCAGCAGTTTCTGAATGGAATGGGAAGCCTCTGTACTGAGTGCTTCCCACTCTGAGTGCTGAGGCTGCAGAAAAAGAAATTGAGGATTTGGTGTCCTCAATTTCTATTTCAAAAGGGAAATGTCATGGATCTGTTTAGACCCCAGAGATTTCACCGTAGCCTCCCCCAACAGTACAAAAATAAATACTAAATTATTTAAAAAAAAAAAAATGTAAAACAAAATCAAATTATTTAAAAAAATGTGTAAATAAAATTTAAAAAAAGCACAACCCCTCCCTCCCCCCACATAACATACACATATTGTGGCGCACACCATGCACATGCGCTGCAGTGCGTTAGAACGCATCGCAGTGCATGATCCTTTTTTTCTTTAAAAAAAACATTACATTAACTGTGGCAGCGCATGGCAAAGCTTTGTGACGCATTGCCATGCGTTGATACCTTGTGTTGCAATTAAATATACACCTGTATCATTTTCACACAAACACCAAAACTATTTTTTACATAAGTCGATTATTTACAGTTTTGCATACCTTCATTTTTTTACCTTATTGCAAAAAGGCGCAATTACAAATTTAGCCAATTTGTTATTAACTCAATACAGTCTTATCTTTTAGATTTAGTCAGAAAATATTTTTTTTTGTGCACGGATACTGATTTTGGTGTGTTTTAACAATTGAATTGTGTATTATCGGTTTAATAATTTGAGAAACATTTGCGCAATTATCGCAGGGCCTACAAATTTAGTATCACCATCTTTTTATTCTACCGGGCCTGCGCTTTCAGAAAATATATGGTTTGGGGGGTCTTTTACAAACGCTAGCAACCCAGCAGTTGAAAATCAAATTAATAGGAAAAAATTGCAAAAATGGCTTGGCCAGCTGATTTGAAAAATGTTCCGGAGGACTTGGCAGCGAAAGGGTTAATGGTAATAAATATTTGTAAAAAATTTTGAAGTGCTGTGTGAATAGATACACAAACAGGCATTTAGTCAAATGTGACTGCAAAAGTGGAAATACACTTTAAGCCACCTACCATTACTATAGCAGACTATTCAACAACTCTGCATGTGGTGCCAACTATCTCATTTGTGTTTCTTTGGGATCGCCTCCTTTTTTAAAATGTATTGTTTTTGCCTTTTCTTTTTTCAAAGCGTCCCAGTTGCTATCTCCATGCATTTTTTTTGTTTATTTATTTTTTAAACACTCCTCAATGCTGCATTACTTATATTTTGGGTCCGAAAAACCCCCTAATAACTTTTTATAATAGTGTGAAAACTCAGGAGTAAGCCTCCCACATTTGAAACCGTATAATAAATCTTTTTACTGGTGCACATCTTCAGTGCAATGACCGATGTGCAGTAAGCAATGGATGACTTTGGAGAAAAATACTCTCCCCTGTTTTCAACCTGTGGTTTTCCCCCATGCTGTGTAACTGCTATGCTCTATACCTCCAATACTAAAAATCTGGGATTCCCTACTGAAAGCAAATATTTCTTATTTTAAAACCCCCTGTCACCATGTGCCTTGACGTCCCCTTTTCCAGATTTCCCGAGCCTCGACAAAGGGTGGAAAAAAACCTCCTCCCCCGATCTGGGACACCCCAAATCCCTCTATTTTTTTGATTGTTAGGCTAAAACCACTGACAACCTTGTACAACAATCTTCACATCCAGGGGATATCTGGCTGCAAGATTTTCAACTTTTGAGATCAGTAAGTCCCTCTGTCACAACCACTCAAGCCCTTTTGAGGCTCAAAAGACCAAACCTGTGTCAAAAGACCTAACCTGTTGCGGAGAAGGCCTTTGACAGGGTGAGTTGGGCATTTCTTAGGGAGGTTTTGGAATATATTGGGCTGGGGGTCGGCATGAGGCAGTGGATTGGAGCGCTATACTCAAATCCAGCGGCTGTGGTACGGGTAAACAAAACCTTATCTGAGCCATTCCGCATATCCAATGGCACTCGCCAGGGCTGCCCACTTTCCCCCCTCATTTTCATACTCACCCTAGAACCGCTCCTTAGGACAATCCAAGCCTCCCCTGACATCAGGGGACTAAACCACGGTGGCAGACAACACAAGGTTGCGGCTTATGCCGACGATCTGTTGCTATGTCTCGATCCCTGAGGTCACTCTACCCAATGTCCTGCATGCCATGAGGGTATACGGTCAACTGACTGACTTTTAACTAGGAGCAAATCGGAAGCGCTATAACATTTCTCTCCCTAATAACCGGGTTGTAAAACTGAAGGAATCATTCCGTTTTAGATGGGCAGACACATGTATCAAGTACCTGGGTGTTTTCATACCCGCAGACATCCATAAGACGTTCGCTCTAAACTTCCGCTCCGAAAGCGGGTCCTCTCAGACTTGGCTTCTTGGGACCGACCCACATTTACCTGGCTAGGACGCAACAACATCTTAATGACAGTCATGCCAAGATTATTATACCTCCTTCAGACGCTACTCGTTGTGGTCCCTGCCACGTTTTTACGCCAGCTGCGCTCCCGTTTCCTCGCCTTTTTGTGGATGAACAAAAGGGCCTGCTTAAGACATCAGCTGTTGTCCAGATCTAGGAGGGTGGGTGGCCTGGGCTTCCCCGATCCGGTGATGTACTACAAAGCTGCACACCTATCCGTGGTGGTAGACTGGTGCTGCAATTTTCATAAGCTATGGGTAACCCTGGAACAGCTGGAATGTGCGGTACCTCTACAGAATGCCCCTTGGATCTATCCCAATTACCGCTGTCCCACTGGTCTAACCCCCTGGTCCGTGCCACAATTCAGGCAATGAGCAATGTGCTGCCTTTGCTGGGTATTTCCCCCCAGCCATCGCCCCTCGTGCCATTTACTGGAAACCCGCACTTTTCTCCGGGTCTGCATAACCCACTGGCCAATGAACTTGCAGACTCGGCCCATACGAGATTGTACCAGTTTCAGGAGTCGGGGGAGTGGATGTCTATGTCCCAGATACAGGAAGTTCATGACCCACCGTTATGTTCATGTAGCGCCTTGCAGATACGCCATTACCTATGCACCTCGAAGGCGGGGGTTCCCCCGCTGAGACAGCGAACAGACTTTGAAACAATATGCGAGAAGGCGGAACCAGTGAGACACATGTTATCTTTCCTAACGGACAGTCTGCCTAGCCCCCCGGACCTTCCTCCTCATTTCGTCAGATAATGGGCCTCGGACCTGGGGATTGAATTTAGCCCAGCACAGGTAGACCGCATGTTACACTTTGCTCTAAAATCCTCTGTGTCTAATAGATACCAAGAAGCTGGCTACAAACTGCTGACCAGATGGTATAGAGTCCCTAAGGCTTTGCACGCCATGTATCCCTCCATGCTGGAGGTGTGGGGAGGAGGAAGGTTCCTTACTACATATCTTCTGGCAATGTCCCAGGGTTGCTCCCTCTGGTCCCAAATTGCAGACCTGGTAATGCAGATTACAGGCCTGTCGATACCTCAAGTTTTTTTCAGATCTACAGCTTCCTCATGGAATTGACCCAATAGGGGGATTTTCTAGCTTCAGCAGGATATTAAGGATGCATGTTCCCATATTTCACCTCTTTCCCCTGCACAAATGCATTCTGTTTCACCCTGAGCAAGTGTCACTTCAAATGTGTGGTGCTTTCCTTTGGTCTAATCATGGCCCCGTGAGTCTTTACAGGTTGAGGGCCCAGACTGCTCAGTTTGTCATTGTCCAGTGGACTGTTGAGACACTACTAAGTGTTGGGTGAATCCTCCAACCTTCAGAAGTCTGTGTGAGATTTGACTCAGTGCCTGGTGTACCCAGGCCTTCGGGACTTGGAACAAGCCCAGATATTGCTTCTATTGGCAAAGGTCTTCTCCCTTCGTTCATGGGTGCACT
This sequence comes from Nanorana parkeri, assembly GCF_000935625.1. NCBI lineage: Eukaryota > Metazoa > Chordata > Amphibia > Anura > Dicroglossidae > Nanorana > Nanorana parkeri. The sequence continues at coordinate 400,000 of NW_017307389.1, forward strand.
CCCTCCAAAACAAGGGCCAGTTCTCTAAGATTCTGTTGCACATTCAGTTCCACTCCAGGTCACTTCAGCTGAGCATATTAACGGTGTGGGCCAATCTTTCTGCATCTCCCGGCTAGGGTGAGACTCTTGCTGGCCTGATAAATATCCAGTCAGGTGCTTAGGGCGGGACAATTTTTCCTTCCACTGACGTGGACTGTACACTCAACCAATGCCAGTCTATATAGCTGGGGAGGTGTCCTTGGGACATTGACTTGGTCACTGAGGGAATCCAGGATGTCCATTAATGTGCTGGAGCTCAAGGTGACTCTATAGCAGTCCCTGAAAGTGGCTTGTCCAATGCAACATAGGTCTAGTCTGACCATGCTACCGCCATCGTGTTAATCCACCTTCAAGGGGAACCAGAAGTCGCATGGTGCAACCAGACGCATACCTGATCATGGCTTCGGCAGAACTGCATGATCCCATATTGTCTGCTATACAAATTCTGGAAATTGCTAGGCCTGGAGCATGGGGGTCTCTGCTATATCTCTGCTCGAACAGAGTAAGAGAATACGGAGAAGAATGCGAACTAAGCAATGAGAGCACATAATGACAGTTGTAGGAACTGAAAATTTCCGAATGTGGCAGATTTGTGGGAAGCATGGAGCTGGGTAAATGAGCAAACTTCCTGTTCAGTGAGAAGGGAATGAACGTCAAGGAGACCTGCCTGAGCCCAGCAAGAGAACATCTCCGGACCATCTATACCAGGAGGAAATAAAGGGCATAGAAGCTAAGGGAGATGAGAAAGTAGGTCACCCGAGTATTGAGTCCCAAATCTTGAGTTCGGAAAATTATGGGTCTTAAACCTGAGGGGCAGTTGGAGGGAGTCGAGGGAGGTTGGACACCAAAACTGAGTGACAATCTACCGCATCCAGGAGGACCCATAAAGGTGCATCACATTGAGTCGATAAGAGCGCCAGAGGAGCAATCTGCACAGCTTTTTAACTGATCAAGCTGGGAACACCCAGGCCTGCCTGCAATCTCAGGCGAAAGAGAACCAGTTTATTAATTCACGGACAAGATGATCCCCAAATAAATTGGACATCCATCTGAAGATGTCCAGGTAAAATTTTGTTGCAAGCGAAGAAAGTGACACATTCAATGCCAATGACTTAGCGGTATTAACCCCCAGTCCCAAAATGTTGGCAAACTAACGTTTTCAAAAAAGATTAGGCAAGGAGGAGTGAGGGGGCGTAAGGGACAATAGCATGTCATCTACGAACGGAGACATTTTATGCAAGTATCCAGCTAGTTCGATCCCTTTTTTAATGTTCAGATTAGCTCTGAGAGAAAGCTCTAAGGGCTTCAACGCCAAGATAAAGAGAATCGGTGATGGGGAGCAGCCCTGGCGAGTTCCTCTAGCAATAGGAAGAACTAAGGCCCTGGTATTTAATCAAAGTCCTAGGATTAGAATAGACCACCTGGATCCAGGCCAGGAATCCCTCTCCAAACCCCAACTTCTCTATCGTTGCAAACAAATAAGGCCAAGATATTGAATCAAACGCTTTGCACATATCCAAAAACAATAGAAACATTTCAAGCTTCTGTGCACGAGCCAGATGGTACAAAGAGAGGATCCTCTGAACACCATCCGATGCCAGACGGCGAGTGACAAAGCCCAACTGGTTCTTATTTATCAATTGGCCTAAAAACGCATTGAGGCGCCAAGTCAAAATCTTGGTCAAAAGCTTAACATCAACGTTGATCGGAGAAATGGGTCTATAATTAGACCATATTCTAGGGTCTTTATTGGGTTTTGGCAACATGACCACATTAGGGGCCTTGAGGAGGAATGCTGAATTAGAATAGGTAGGGACATTTTTAAATTAAATGGGAAGCAAAGTCCAAGGCTGCTTCCAAGTCCTGGAGTCGTTGGGAGCGCTCCTTATGCTTACTAGCAATACGAATTAGATGTCACCTTGTAACTGTTTTGTAAGCCGCCCAAGGTTACCGGTGAGGTTACTGTGCCTTTTTTGTTGAGCCTAAAATATTCAGCTGCGGCAGGACAACAGGGTATGAAGGGAGAGATTCATTCAGCGACCAAGGTGCAGGTCCAGAACAAGATGTAAGGCAATTTCTGTGAAATGCGATGAGGACTCCTCTGTTTAGTGGAAGCAGTTGATAAGAAAACCTGCGGATATTTGGCATCAAAATATTTGGGATGAGAAGATGCGGAGAAGTGCGTCTCCTGAAGGCAAGCAATATTAATCTGACATGATCGAAGGAAACGAAAAATCTTGACCCTCTTCTGAGGAGCATTCATGCCCTGTACATTCAGGAAAGCCATGCCAGTGTCATCGAACAATGGGAATAGGGTCCCTAAAGGATACCGATATAAAAAGGAAGAGGGAAACACCGCCCAACCCTGAAGAAGTGAGAGTAAATGCAGGAGGGTTAGACGAGTAAAGGAAACTGAAAAACCACAAAAAGTAGTAGGGTAGGAGATCAGGGGGTTGGGGGTAGACTACTATGTAGTTCTAAGACAGAAGCTGAGTTCTCCGACTAAGCCTAAACACCTCTGTCGCCAGAATCACTTCTGCTGTAAAGCCGGTCGCCGGCTGTACAAATATGAACAGAGTCCCGGCGGCTTAGTCCTTAACCCGTTAAGGACCCATGGCAGAAAAATCCCGTCATGGGTCGTGAAGGGGTAAGAGGTAGCCCAGATGTTAGGCTGATGGACCTCCCTGAAACATATTCTGGATATGAGGTGAGGTTGTGAATGGATGCTGTTTTATACACTGGGAGCAAGCGATTCCTTCCTTTGACAACGCACGGCGAGTCACTTCTAATTATCCATCTACCATTGAGAGTCAGCTCACTCCCTGGCTGGGACAGTACCAGCTACAATGCGATTATTTCCCTGTGCACAAATCTTGTTTTTTTTTTTCCCCTGGTAAATCTCTCTCGGTCACTTGTGCAATAGTTACTGCTTTTATTTCAATAAATTATTATTTTCAACTTTATTACATTCTTTTTTGACTGCTGGCCTTGTTTGCTATGTTACCTACCTCTTGGACGGCCTGACAGTCTGCGAATTCTAAGAATGTGTCCCGCAATGGACTATACATTTTTTTTTTTGTACTCTCCTTAAAGGAGAATTATGGGGTCAGTGTTTTTCCCCATAGTTCTCCTTTAGGGTAACGGGAGGACACAAACTAGCGTCCTCCCGTTACCCTAAGCTCAGTATACCGCGAGCTACAGCTATATCCCTGAAGAGCCCTTAGGGGGTGCGCTTGTCTGACATGAGTAAAGCTGTGGGTCAAGCCCCCTCCCTTGATTGGTTATCTCTGATGCTGTGGTGGGTAAGTCTCTGCCTAACCCTTGGGACTCTTATGCTGGAACATGAGGGTAAACAGGGTCGTGAGTTGGAGGAAAGTGCTTCCTCAAACTGATGGCTCCTCCTTGGAGAAACTGCCTTCAGCAGTCCTTTCAATAGGGAGATGCTCTCAACTCAGGTTTCAGAAAATTTGCAGTTGCAGGGGGAAGCTGGATGTGGATGTCCTGGTGTCAAGACTAAACTGTACAGACTTGTGCCCAGGGACCTGTGAGCCTTTGTGTTGGATGATGTGGTGACTTCATGGAATCAGTGCCCCCTGATCATTTCCCTGAACTGATCTCTGTAGATCAAACAAATTAGTGTACAGGCTTACTCTGCAAAAGGTAGAGCTCCCACTTTTCCAGTGAAAGTGTACTCTACTAGATAGGGATGTCCCGATACCGATGCTAGCATCGGAATCGGGCCCGATACAGGGCATTTTGACAAGTACTTGAAAATAATTGCACTGCCAGCACGATCGGCGGTGGTGTGCAATCCATGACCGCCTGGTCATCGTGCACAAAACGGAGCAGATGGCTGGGCGGTCATGGAATCGCACACCACTGCCGATTGCGCTGGCAGTGCCATTATTTCCTAATGGTACTCCATGCGCGCCAGGCAGATTGCGCGGTTTCCCGCTGCAATACCGCCTGGGCGTTCCCACACGATCGCAGTTGAAAACATGAATGGGTTAGATGTTTTATTGTTCTAAAACAGTCTTAAATTAAAGTTCTTCATAATCAAACAAATTGGCCTAAAATCATTAGTCTATTGTTTTTTTTAAAATGTCACCTGTCCCTTTAAGTAAAAGTATCGGCAATTGGTATCGGCAAGTACATGAGGGGAAGTACTTGGACTTGGTCTTAAAAAAGGGTTATCGGGACATCCCTACTACTAGATCTATCAGTGCCTCGTGGGTGTTTTGGCATCAAGCATCTGACTTGCAGATTTGTAAAGCTGCCACCTGGTCTTCACATGTTCACTAAGCTCCGTAAGGTACAACAGGCTTCTGTCTGAAGTTGAGGCTTCTTATTTATGTGGGCCTGTTGGCAGTTTTTTTTTGCCTAACCCTTTGGTCAATCACTTAAGGATGTCCTAGTTGTCTCTGATGAAATATAGAATTTTTCACTTGCTAGTGAAATAATTTTCTTGGAGCACAGGACCCTCCCCTCTGTGCCCTCCATTACTTGCAGAAAAACTACAGCTCTGGCCTGTATCCAATCACCTGTTGATACCGGCATATTACCCAGTCTTGGAATCTGCCTTTGTCCTGTACTGTACTTCAAAAATGGATTTTACTGGCAAGTAAAAAAATCCTTTTTCTTGGCGTCCATTGAGGAACCCTCCCAGGGTTTTTCATGTTCTTGGTACTACTTTGCTATAAAACTGTGGCATGATGGTTATCGGTGGGGCCAGTGTCTTTTTTGTTGCCAGTGGCCATTTCTCCTTTTAGTCACCAATATAACTCAACAGTCTAAAAATTATAAGAATTCCTGTGCCCCTTAATGGGATTTTCTAAGAAAAGAATTTTATGGTAAGTACCAAAATCCTATTTTCTTCTTCTCCTTCTTCTTCTTCTTCTCCTTCTCCTCCTTCTCCTCCTCCTCCTCCTCCTCCTTCTCCTCCTCCTCCTCCTTCTTCTATTCAAGCCGTGATTTCTTCTCCTTCTTCTCCTTCTCTTCAAGTCTGTCTGAAAAAAAAATCAAATTGTAATAAGCTGCACATAATCACATCAGTGGCTTACTTTATAAAAAAAAAACCACGGCCACTAAAGGATCTGGAGTTTACCTATTTACCATAAGCTATCTGAATTGTGGTAGTCTTTATAGCCACCCAATCACTTCTACATGTTCAGGAAAGTGCTATTAACTGGTTTTCCCTGGGTAGCATGAACCCAGAAGCACTTGTCTAAACACTCCCTGCTTCAGAGCTGGTGAACTCTGTGCTTGATCATCTTAAGCAGAGTGCAGAACTGTCAGTCTCCTAGACCCTGCTGTCTCCAAGAGAACCTGTCGCCTAAACTCCCACATAGGGGATTATAACCCCCCATTTGTGATCGCAATAAAGTGAAGTTAAAAAAGTTTTTGAAAAAGCTCCCACACACACATACAGGTGAAACTCTAATAATTAGAATATCGTGCAGTTTATTTATTTCACTAATGCAACTTAGAAGGTTAAACTAATATGAGATAGACTCATTACATGCAAAGCAAGATAATTCAAGCCGTGATTTGTCATAATTGTGGTGATTTATGGCTTACAGCTCATGAAAACCCCAAGAACCCCAAATCCACAACCTCAAAAAAGTAGATTACATGCAATCAATAAAACAAGGATTGTACATAGAACAATATCGGACCTCTGAAAAGTACAAGCATGCATATGTACTCAGTACTTGGCTTGGGACCCTTTTGCAGCACTTACTGCAATTACTTTTGCATGATATTCTAATTCGAGTTTCACCTGTACGTGTTGGATTTGTATGCGTACGAAACATTGCCCCACACTTGGTTATTGCTGCTCATGTGAGCAGTATTTAAATGGCCAAAAGTCACTGTAAATTTATGACCCATTAACTCTAAAGTGTCTGTTGGGTACCATAGGTTTTTTTTTTCCCCGTCTTATGGGCATGTTCTATTTTGAGGGTTATGTTTGGCATCTATTTAATAAAAAATTTTTTTTTTTTTTATTGAAAATGGCACAAGTTGTGTGACACAAGAAATTGCAAATGCCCCTTTTATATTTTACAGGGTCTCTGATTTCAGAAAACGTTTCAATCAAATTTGTAACCGTTTTGTTTTTCCAGAATGTTATACATGTATTTTAAAATATATATATATATGTGTGTGTATATATAATTTTTATCCTTAGGTCATTGGAGTTAAACTGACTGGAAAGCTATCTGGCTGGTCTTCACCAAAAGATATAATTTTAAAAGTAGCAGGCATTCTCACAGTGAAAGGTGGCACTGGAGCCATTGTAGAGTATCATGGTCCAGGTGTGGACTCTATTTCCTGTACTGGCATGGCCACCATCTGCAATATGGGAGCGGAGATTGGAGCCACAACATCTGTGTTCCCTTACAACCATCGCATGAAAAAATATTTGGAGAAAACAGGTCGCTCAGGTTTGTAGGTTTAAAACTGTGTATGAAAAAAACTTGAATATAAGTATTTGTACAACTTCAGTAAACTGGCAACTCCAACTGGATAAACAAATATTGTTTGTAGGCAATATTCCTTAACTCTAGAGGTAAAAAAAGTCTATTTTCCATGGGTATGGCAAGAGAAGTATGTACTGTCAGGTTATAGTTGGGGAACCTGCCAGCACAGGTCATTAACAGGATTAATTATAACCTTTTGAAACCTGACAAAAGCTTGCAGTTGAGTTGGTTGTCTTTAACTCGAACCACTTCTTCTAAATAAATATTTTCAGTTTATTACATATGAGGCTTTCATTTAGTTTAATTGGTTTATTAAAGGAGAATTATGCGGTGAGTGCTTTTCACTCACCTCATAGTTCTAGCCGACCTGTGACAATGAGACTGTCGCAGGTCGGCTCAGTAGATCGGGAAGTGAGCTTACACATACCTTACTTGCTGTTCATAGATTAGCAGTGACTCTTGACATTGCCTTACACATCTGCACTGTTAGTCTTTGATACAAATATCAATTTGATTTTAGACTTGGTTTATACATACATTCTACATGCACATGTTTACTTATGTTTGCGGGCATTATACGTTGCTGTAATACGAGTAAACTAAGAGCTTGTTAAAGTGTAAGTTTGAGTAAAGGTGACTATGCCTCTTGATTTCTGGGAATCGCTTTTAAATTAAACACTCAACCTTTGTGATGGTCACAAGTTTCCCTGGCCTTTGAATAGTCCTACTAAAGATGCTTTGCAGCAAGGACCGCTGTACATCAGGGCATCTTAAAGTGTGGGTCGCGACCCCATATGGGGTCGCAAGTGAATGGGGGGGGGGTCGCGATCCGAATCCAGGGCCCAGACACCAAGCAAGATTTTTTTATTATAGTTTAATATGTGCAGGGTAATTACTAAGGTCCAGCGCCCCCCCCTCCCCCCCCCCGTGCACTTGGTACCTTCCTTACCATGTGCGCGCAGGGAAGGTTTTTTTTTTCCTTTTCAGACGGCAGAGTTTTCTTTAGCCTGGCAGAAGCGGAGCACAGCTGCTGGAGGTGAAAATGTAAGTTTTATCCAGCAGACACCAGGGTGAGTGAGATGGGGGGAGGAGAGATACACACCGAACAACTGGGGGGGCGGGGGAGACTGACGCTGAATTACCTTTACAACTTCTGAAACTGAAGGGACTGTAGCTGAGTTTATTTGCTGTTTGGCTCTAATCACGTTTTCTGCTGCCAACAATTCACTCTAAAGTCACCATTTTAATGCCCTTCAGTTAAAACCAGGATGTAATTAGAGGAGGTCCAACCGCCCCAAGGCCCATAAGATGTTGGAGACCATATGTCACATTATTAAGTACTGCAAAAAAATGTAATATACATCTTCCCCACACAAACACGATGTACCAGTTATGTAAATCCTATGACCCATTTATCTAAAAGTAGTAATAATACAAAAAATGAATCGATTTACTTGCACACTTGATTTAAATATTTGCACTACTGGACATGGAATGTATCTTAATAATGAAACCTGGACTGTCAGCTGAACTTGCATACTTTATAGACTGTATAACAACAATAATAAAAACACAAAATCCATAATTGGCCAGAAATAGATTTAGGGGAAACTGCATCAAACCTACAAAGTAATTGTTAACAGTTTCACTACCAAATGCTCAAGAGGAAATGCATACACATGGATCGTTTGCAATATGAAGCTGGGGCTTAGCATTGTTCCAAGACTGCAAATGCAGGTCTGCAGCAGTGAAGGAGTTAAATTCATTCACCCTGGGGTCCTGGAAAGTATATGGCAGCTTTATCTCCTGGCACCCAATCCTCTGATTGCAGGGCACAATGCTAAGCCTTCTCACAGATCTCAGAAGAGCATAATAGTAATTTACCATTTCACAGACAGCAGGAATCTACAAGTAGCTGGGGAAGGAGGAGAGAGACACTGACTGATGCTGGGAGGGGGGATGGAGGGAGGGGGATATGGAAAAAGTTTAAGGCCTGCTCTAGATAAACTTTCACCCACGTAGTTGCTTATACCAGACAAACACTGGCAACTAGGGAACATTTTTACCTGGTGTGTATTAATTTCTTCCTTAACAGTCATGGTAGTGTTTACCAGCCATACATTACAGAAGAAAAAGGATGTCTAAGAATAGAAACAATAATATGAACTTCCAGCATATAAATTTATGTATGTAGTCTTCCCCCTCTTCGTGTGACTGACTGGTCCCCCTGGTCGCAGCTCTTTGACTATGGGGAGATGCAGAGGGCCTGAGCACATTCCACAGATTTGGGCAGCAGAGGAGAGTGAGGTATAAGGCAAATATATTGCCTTATTCATTATCCCCCCTCCCGTAGTAGAAAAAAAGTTTCATCTCTAGTCTGATTTATGCTGCTTTTGCAAGGATGTGTAATTCTCAGAAATCAACAGTCAGAAATAGAAAAACACTTCTCATATGTATTTAATCTCTATTTCTCTTTTTAATTGTAAAACTTGTGTTCCAGCCATTGCATCTCTAGCAGATGAGTTCAAGAGCCACTTGGTACCAGATGAAGGGTGTGAATATGATCATCTGATTGAACTTAACTTGGATGAAGTAAGTACAGGCTGACTAACAAAGGTGTATGATAAAACAAAAGGGTTTTGTTTTTTTTGGTGTATTTTACATAAACCGTTCCATTGCTTCGAACAGCTGAAGCCACACATCAACGGACCTTTTACCCCTGACCTGGCAACACCTGTTTCTCAGGTGGGAAATATTGCACAACAGAAGGGATGGCCTTTGGATATCAGAGTTGGTAAGTTTTTTCCAGGAAACGAGTTTAAACTCTTACGGACTTATTTGTAATGCAAATGAGCATAACTTTTTTTTTTTTAAATTGCAGGCCTTATTGGCAGCTGTACAAATTCTAGCTATGAAGATATGGGTCGTGCAGCAGCTGTAGCAAAGCAGGCTCTTTCGCATGGTCTGAAGTGCAAATCTCAGTTTACAATCACTCCAGGTTCTGAGCAAATCCGAGCCACCATTGAAAGAGATGGTTATGTAAGTGCTTGCTGGGTGTCTGACTTTCCAGTAGTGGCGATTTTAAATTCATTTGTACACAAATTACTTTGATACTGATATATTTCAAGCAAAAGTCTAATTACAATGTGTATATAATGGCAAATTTATAACCTAAATAGTATTGGAAAAATCTAAAGCAAGTGCAGCCCACATACAGACACTAGTTCATAGGTTATTTAATACACAACAGACGCAGAAATGCCTCAGCTCTATAAACACACCTATTTTGGCAGTAATTAAAGGTACTTGCTCTACTCAAGATCCTTCTTTTTATGTATGGGGAATCCAACAGAGTGTGGACACCCCCATAAGTAGGTGGGTGTGAGCACTGACACAATATTTTGGTCTTTTCATAAACTAATCTGACACTTTTAATGCAAATGCACAGAATTCTCACTTTAATCCTGTAAAAATATATTTAGAGTTTGGTTTTATTTTAGCTTACCATGTTTCTCTGCCTGTGTTTTTGCATGTTCATGCCTAAGAAACCTCCCGGTCGGTGTTTGCCATACTGCCTTAAAACACGCTACTTGTGTATCTTTTTTTTTTATGGCTAACCATTCATTATGGGTCCCTAAAAAAGCAAAATTAATCTATCGTTCAGTGCATAGAAATTAATGAGCTTGATTTTTCTTCACAAGTCTGTTTGCAACACTAGTTGATCAGATGATGTAAATGTAGCCTAAAAGGCTCAAACCAACAGTAGACTCAGAAATTAAATAAAAATAGCTTGAATAGTTACATAGGTTGAAAAAAGACACATCCATCGAGTTCAACCTAATAGAGACATGGAAAGAAAAGCCTAGAGACATGGAAAGAAAAGCTTAAAGCGAACACAATGCCCACAATTACCCACCGTTGATCCAGAGGAAGGCAAAAAAAGCCCCTATAAAACATGGTTCAATATGCTCCAACAGGGGGAAAAAAAATCCTTCCTGATCCCTTAAGGCAATTGGATGTTCCCTGGATCAACAATCTGATGCTTAATATACTTATAACTCAATGTCCAGTAATATTCTGTGCATTTAGGAATACATCCATATTTATTTTTTTTAACCATTAACTGAGCTAGCTAGAACTAGCTCCTGGATGAGTCTATTCCACTTTTTCACAGCTCTAACTGATCCATGTCCCCCCTTAATCCCCTCTTCAGAGACAACAAATTCAGGTCAGTTACTCTTTCCTCATAGCTGAGCTCCTCCATGCTTATGAGTTTAGTTGCCCTTCTCTGCACTTTCTCCATTTCCACAACATCCTTTTTTGTGAACTGGTGCCCAAAACTGAACTGCATATTCCAGATGAGGTCTTACCAATGATTTGTAGGGGGCAGAATTATGTCTCTCTCTGGAGTCTATACCCCTTTTAATACAAGAAAGTATTTTGCTTGCTTTAGAAACTGCTGCTTGGCATTGCATGCTATTCAGTCTATGATCTACCAGAGCACCCAGATCTTTCTCCATCATTGCTTCCCCCTAGCGTGTATGACGCATGTTTTTAGTCCCCAAGTGCATAACTTTGCATTTATCAACATTAAACCTAATTTTCCAAATAGATGCCCAATCACACAGTGCTTTTCAGATCTGCTTGTAAGTTGGGGACCTCCTGTAAGGACTCTCTACAGTCTGCCAACAGTACTGGAAGATTCATGCCAGATAAATCAAATCCTGGAAGCTTCTCCAGTCTGCCAAGCGAAGATCTTCCTTGTTTTTCTACGGTTCTTTTGCAGACCGCCCTGAATTCCTGAAAGTTTCTATAGAGGCCTTCAGCTAACCAGTGAATTCAGGCCAGATAAGGAAATCCTGGACAGCTTTTTGCTTAGCCAAGCAGCACAGGTTCCCAGTTCATTATCTATACTGGTATTCCCTTTGCATCAGGCCTGCAGTTGGCAGTGACTACAGTTGTGTTCACTTTACTCTGAACTCCACTGTTCAGGTCAGGCCAGAATATGTGGGGATTCCTTATAGATTATCAGTCCAGAGCTGAGGCAGTTTTCACCTGACCCTGTCTCTGATGACTCCCACTTTATGATTGGGTGTAGCAGTCTTTTGCTGTGTTGGGGATTCTTCCCTTAATTGTATCTGCAACTGAGGCAGTATCAGTTCAGAATGTCATCAGGGTACTGTGTGAAAGTGATTTTTTTTTTTTTTTTGTCCAGCTTCTAGGAGGGTTCACTTGAGAGATGGAGCCCCACCTCTTACAAGAAACACAAGAATGAGAGTTTAAAAGGCTGCCTAAGAGCCAGTATCTTCATTTCTTGCCTCCTGACAACACGCCAAGCACTGCCCCTGGCTTGTTGCTTTCTGTTCTGCTAAGGTCAACTGCATTGGCATGTGACTTCCCCTTGCAGCTGAAAGCCTTTCTCAGGGCAAGATCGCTGGGTTTTGTGGCCCTACAGGGATGGGGAATAAGGGGGGTTGTTTGACATGGGGTTTCCAGCTACACCCTCTCCCCTTTACTCTACCCCATTTTGTTCAAGCTAGGAGGATTGTACATTGCCGCTCTTGCATGGTGGATCGTTGGTCTAGTGTTTAGACTGCCTTCCATCTCCCCTTGGGTCTCTCCTCTTGCTCCCCCTCTTGTGTTTTTAAGGACCTTGTAGTCATGCATTTGGCCCATCCTCCCCTTTGCTCACCACTGCCAGCACCAGGGTTTGGCACGATTATTTTTTTTGTATTTCCCTGCTTTTCACTGGGGTTACTGCGCAGACGCGGGCCATTCGTGATGCTCTTCCAGGGCTTTTTTTCCGCACATCTCGTCACGATGGGCAAGGTTTAGCACATTGTGTACAGTCTGCTAGTGATGTCAGCCTAGGCCATATGGTGCATGTGCACTTCCTGTTGGTGAAAGTAGCATCCACATTGTGTTGGGCTCTCCTTGTTTCCACATCTGCCCACTAGCTCCCCACAGGTGGGGGAGGGCAGTGTAGTTTGGAGGTAGGGGCTATCTTGGCAAGATTAAAGGGGTGGGGGGG
>NW_017307389.1:413621-446635 GCF_000935625.1 Nanorana parkeri
GGGGGGGGGCATTGAAGTGGGTGTTCTCACCTTCCCTATTTGGTCACATCCTTGTTTTTTTAAGTTCCAGGACAGCCTGCTTTACTCTCCAGGGCAGGAACCATGGTGTATCCCAAGCGAACGGCTCCTGGGGTTGCTGGCGCAAAGGGAACACCAGTATGTGTTTTTTTTTTTTATTCCCTCCCCTCCTATTGGTGTTGGGTTGGGGCAGGCGGCGATTCTTCAGGGTCACGGAAGGACATGCACCAATGTCCTCCGGTGACCTAAAACTCAGTATATAGTGGGAGGCGGAACCAGCTGTGCCTGCCTCCCCCTCCCGTCAGCACTGGAGAAACACCGCGCTCCGCAAGAGGCCTGGGAACTCTGCTGTATGTATTCGCTGACTTCTCAATCAATAGAGCCGATCTGTGACAGGTTCAGTGTCACACGTTGGCTTGAATTATGGGGATGAGTTTTCATAATTCTCCTTTTTAAATAGTGTAGAGCCAATGTGTTTTCCGCCTCTTAGTGTTTAGGGATAGAGGAAACCAACCCACAGACTCATCTCTTAAAGAGGAGCTTACCCATATCTTTAAAATAACAAATACACCTTTTAGAAATGTTTAGTAATGACAATCTACAAACCGATCCTTCTAGATTATTGCCGGCTTTGTATTCTTTGCATACCTTATTTCTCTTTTCATTAGTGTATGTCCTTCTGTGACCCTGAAGGGAACTATGGCCAAAAAAGTTTAGACCATAGTTATTTTAAGTGATTCCTACTGACTCCCTTGAAGGTTCATGCCTAAACAGAGTTTGGAAGGAGTTACAATTCTCCCCTGATGACATAAATTATCCATCCTAGACATCTTGGTATGGGTAGTTTTTCCTACCTGCTTATTGTGGCCACTTTTAATCATCCTAGTGCTGACGGCGGGTAGGTCTGGATTGCCTTCCTTTTTTCAGTGCCCAGAGAGGACCAGGACCGTAGTGACTGAGCCCCCTTGGCTGGGTTGTAAGGGAACTCTAACGAGCCCCTGCTCGCTCAGTTCCACTCTCCCGGCACTCCTCTGCTACTATTGGATCAGATGTCAGACCGCACGTCTGATTCTTCGATCGTCCGATAATCCGGGATTCTAACTACAGCTATGTGCCGTTCGAATCCAGTTGTGATGGCTCCGAACAAACACCAGGCAGGCTGTATGTAAGTTCCAACAGGGATCTGCTTTATTGAAGACCAGCTCAGTATATATACAGTTCAAGAAGTCCAAACACAACGCAATCAAACATGAACAGCATGCAAACAGACACCCCCTCCCCGATGCCTTGAATGAATAGGGAGGGAGGAGACGCATGTGATGGGATTATCTCCTGAGTGTATCATAGGGTGATCTACTCATCTACACCCGGAGTCAGCTACTCCTAGAATCAGCTATCCTAATCCCATCATCAACACAATACAACAAAGGGACCAATAAACTGTAACAGTTCAATGTCCAGAATTATCCCCCTTCAGTGCTGCTGGATTCACAGCCTGTACCTATAATACACACGGGGTCAGTCAAATGTAATGCCAGGGAACATGTACAGTACATCCCTCCACACCTAAACCTGGTAGAATGGTTAATTGTAACCCCAAGAGGTCCGAGGGAGGTCTCCATATTTCTGGGTCCATAGTCAGTAGGAAGGAGGCTAGTGCCCAGGCTCCTCCAGCAGCCCTGGTGACGGTTCAGTCCATCACAGGAACGTTGACCGCCGATCAGAGGGGTCCGTTTGTTCCCCACGGACCTGGGAAATGCTCCATGGTCGGACCGGGTGGCCGCGAAGGTCACTTCCGGTGCGGGTGACGTAATTTCCAGGCACCTGGCTTGTGCGTTCCATGCCTTGTTTTCGGCGCAGAAGGGAGGGGAGGGCTCTGGCTGTGCAGCATGGATCTCGGTAGTAACGGAGAGGACGCTGGCAGGGTCTGTTTGGATACTCTGCAGGGGTGGATCCGGTGTTGACTCTGCAGCCTTTGGTGACAGCAGATTCCGGTCCTTCAGGCACCAGCCCGGCTCAGGTATGGTAGATTCTAGAATACAAATCTTACCTTCCTGTTACCTCTGATTTATTTTTCTCCACCTATGGTCCTTTGGTGATGGGACGCTTTGGTGTTGGGTCAATCTCTTTTAGTCTGGGTAGTGAGCAGTTTTATGGCTCTTTGGTTCTTCTCTTGCAGGCTAAAACTTTGGATAAAACGAAGGTGGCCCAAAGAAAAAAATGTGCTATTTGTGCAGTTAAGTTAAGCTCGGGTTATGCCAAGTCTGTGTCAGAAATGCATTGACTGTCTCCTTAAGGAGGAATCCTCAGCTGCAGGCAGTAACCAAAGACGCATTTGTTAGCAGGTACCCCATGAGAACAGCTTTTGGAATCCCCACCTAATGCTCTTTAAAGCTGTAGGATACATTGCGGATGCCTCAGCGGAGTCAGTGAAGACGGCTAGATCCTCTGCGATCATTTAACTCTTCCCGCAGGGCATTATGGTTAAGCCTGGGAGGGGGATGCTGCCTGAAAGCTAAGGTTGTGTAACCTCCCCTTTCTCAATCATCTTCCAGGACAGCAACCTGAGAGATGATTGGATCTTCAGTCTACAGGAAACGCAATCAGACAAGGTTAAAAACCCCTCCCACCCACCTCGTCCCTCAGTTTTTGATTGTGTTTCTTACCGTCTGGGTCAGCGCAATGTTTGTTTCTTTGTCCCAACTGGATGGCCTTGAGGTCAGCAGTCACCCTCTGTGGGGCTCTGCTAGGGTACTGGATTCCTGAGCCTTGCCTTCTTGTGGTACAGAGGTTGTTTCCATAGAAGAGGTAGCTGGGTCTCTCCCAAACCTAAGGGTAGACACTCAGCCTATCTTTCCCCGGGGCTATTTGCCCTGTCTGGTGCTCTGTGGAGCTTGCCTCGTGGTGGAGGCGGGACTTCCGCGCTCCAAGCCTCGTTCGGAGTTACAGAGTGTCACTTCCGGTCGTGGCATTTCGTCATTCCGCCCTTCACCACGAAGATGCTGGCTGGACAGAGAGGGGAGTTGCTGCACGCCGCCGAGGCTGAAATGGAGGAAGAAGTCTGCACCCAAGTCCAAGGTAGCGGTGAGTGATGCTTCTGGAGCGACTGGGTGTAGTCTAGGTGGGGGGTGCCCTTATTGCTCCCAGTTGCTGTATTGATAGTGTTTTGTGCCTCTCTCTTCAGGATGCATTTCTGGGGGACAAGTCTGCAGCCCAATTAGCAGTTCCACTTTCAGCCTCATCTTAAGCATTGAAGAAGCGGTGTGGCAGTTGCAATGTTAAGTTGCCTCTGAATTACTCCAAGGCCATTTGTGAACAGTGTATACAGAAGGTTATGTTGAGTGAATCTTTATCACTTATGCAGGACTTTATGGCCAGTATGCTTAATAAAATGGTGACTGCTGTGCAATCGTTCAATAATGTTTTTTCTGAGCTGTTGCCAATCACTACCTCCTCGACTGCCTCTGCTCGGCCATCTGGAAGTTCTGCTCTGCCTTGTTCACTTTCTAATTCTGCTTCTACTCGGGTAGAAGAGAAAGAGGAGCATTCTGGTTTAGATACTGACAGTTCCCGGGAAGAGGGAGAGACTGTAGAAGGGAATGTGGAGATTCAACCGCCACGTCACCTTTTTGCTCTAGATGACATGGAAGATCTGTTACAGGCTATTTATACTACTGAGCAGATTCCTGAACCTCCCTAAAGCTTGTTCTGTGCAAGATAGGCTTTACAGGGGGTTGCAGGATTCAGAAGGTAGAGTTTTTTTTTTTCACTAAAAGATTTAGTTTTAGGTGAATGGAAGGATCCTGAGAGGAAGCATTTAGCCTTTCGGTCTTGGAAGAGGCGTTTTCCTTTCGCTAAAGAGGAAGATAAATATTTTAAATGCCCTAAATTAGACGCAATATTATTGCAGGTGTCTAAAAAGCAGGACCTCTCATTTGTGGATTCAGGAAATCTGAAAGATCAAATGGATCGCAAAGCAGAGGCATTGTTGCGAAAAGCATGGGATGCAAATTCCTCTATTATGACCCCGGCTTTGGCCTCCACCTGTGTGGCTAGGAACTTAGACTTGTGGTTGGAAAGGGTTTCACAGCATGTTTCCCCAGAGGCCCCTGCGGAACAAATGATCGATTCTCTATCAGTTGTAAGTAAAGCAGTTACATATCTGGCTGATGCGGCTGAATCTGTTCGAGCATCGGCTAGATCAGCAGCTCTTCTCAATTCGGCCAGGAGAGCTATCTGGTTAAAATCTTGGGAGGGGGATGTTTCCTCTAAATCCAAGTTGTGTGGGTTGCCCTTTGAGGGGAAGTTGCTCTTTGGTCCAGGCCTTGAAGACGTGTTGACTAGATGCTCAGAAAAGGGGAAGAAATTCCCTGAGAAG
Source organism: Nanorana parkeri (assembly GCF_000935625.1). Taxonomy (NCBI): domain Eukaryota; kingdom Metazoa; phylum Chordata; class Amphibia; order Anura; family Dicroglossidae; genus Nanorana; species Nanorana parkeri. The sequence goes on from NW_017307389.1 coordinate 418,018, forward strand.
AAAAGCCTTTTCGCAATCATAGGTTTTTTCCCAGGACCAGAAGAAACGGGGGAGACCTCAGGAGCAAAGGAAGAGATGGCCCTTTAGCAAAAATAAGCAAAAAGGAGGTTTGCTCTCTTTACTTCTCCTGACTCCTCCAACAAGGAGCCAAAATTACGCCACATTGAAAGTGGGAGGGAGACTTTCTTTTTCTTCCCCACTGGGTAGAAATCGCACAAAATCAGTACATACTAGATTTAATAAGAGAAGGTGTTCGGTTGGAGTTTCAGGCTCTCCCTCCACAAACTTTTTTTCTTACGCCTTGGCCAAGAGATCGCTTAAAGGCAGTTGCATTATGGGCATGTGTCCAAAATCTTGTTTCCCAGGACGTAGTTGTCCCGGTTCAAGAGGATCAAATATTTCAGGGGTTCTATTCCCATATTTTTCTTGTACCCAAGCCAGGGGGCAAATTCAGATTAATACTAAACTTGAAGAAATTGAACAAGTATCTCCTGTTCAGAAGGTTCAGGATGGACAACATGTATTTGGTCCGGAAGATTTTGCAAAAAGATCTGTTCATGGTGACTTTGGACTTAAAGGATGCGTATCTCCATGTTCCAATTTGGTCAGGACATCAAAAATTCCTGAGGTTTGCCATACAGACAGAAAGGGGGTTTCTCCATTTTAAGTTCATTGCCCTGCCCTTCTGGCTCTCGGCGGCTCCAAGAGTCTTTATGAAGATTCTGTCAGAGGTAGTCTCCTACCTCCACATGTGAAAGATTTCCCTGATTCCGTATTTAGACGACATTCTCCTGTTCGCCCCGTCAGAGGGGGAACTTTTGCGGAACTTGGGTGATAGTCAGGGAGACGCTCGAGGGTCTGGGTTGTCTGATCAATCTGGAGAAATCTTCACTGATTCCGTCACGTTACTGGAAATTCTCGGGGTTGCAGATCGATTCAGTAGCCCAAAGGGTTTTTCTCCCAGAAGAAAAGGTGGCCGGTATAATAGACCTAGTTCAGGAATTTAAGGACAGGAGATCTGTCCTTAAGACAGGTTATGAGAATCCTGGGGCTCATGACTTTAATTCCAGCGGTGACATTGGCTCAGTTGCACTCCAGGCACCTTCAGTTTTTTCTTCTTTCCCACTGGGATCATCAGAAGGATTCCCTGGAGAATCAGGTCTCCCTACCCATAGAGTTGCGTCATTCACTGACTTGGTGGTTGAATCCACTGACCTTGTTGAAAGGCAGGGCTTGGAGTCAACTGTCTCACTGAAAGACGTGTTGACTAGATGCTCAGAAAAGGGGAAGAAATTCCCTGAGAAGAAAAGCCTTTTCGCAATCATAGGTTTTTTCCCAGGACCAGAAGAAACGGGGGAGACCTCAGGAGCAAAGGAAGAGATGGCCCTTTAGCAAAAATAAGCAAAAAGGAGGTTTGCTCTCTTTACTTCTCCTGACTCCTCCAACAAGGAGCCAAAATTACGCCACATTGAAAGTGGGAGGGAGACTTTCTTTTTCTTCCCCACTGGGTAGAAATCGCACAAAATCAGTACATACTAGATTTAATAAGAGAAGGTGTTCGGTTGGAGTTTCAGGCTCTCCCTCCACAAACTTTTTTTCTTACGCCTTGGCCAAGAGATCGCTTAAAGGCAGTTGCATTATGGGCATGTGTCCAAAATCTTGTTTCCCAGGACGTAGTTGTCCCGGTTCAAGAGGATCAAATATTTCAGGGGTTCTATTCCCATATTTTTCTTGTACCCAAGCCAGGGGGCAAATTCAGATTAATACTAAACTTGAAGAAATTGAACAAGTATCTCCTGTTCAGAAGGTTCAGGATGGACAACATGTATTTGGTCCGGAAGATTTTGCAAAAAGATCTGTTCATGGTGACTTTGGACTTAAAGGATGCGTATCTCCATGTTCCAATTTGGTCAGGACATCAAAAATTCCTGAGGTTTGCCATACAGACAGAAAGGGGGTTTCTCCATTTTAAGTTCATTGCCCTGCCCTTCGGGCTCTCGGCGGCTCCAAGAGTCTTTATGAAGATTCTGTCAGAGGTAGTCTCCTACCTCCACATGTGAAAGATTTCCCTGATTCCGTATTTAGACGACATTCTCCTGTTCGCCCCGTCAGAGGGGGAACTTTTGCGGAACTTGGGTGATAGTCAGGGAGACGCTCGAGGGTCTGGGTTGTCTGATCAATCTGGAGAAATCTTCACTGATTCCGTCACGTTACTGGAAATTCTCGGGGTTGCAGATCGATTCAGTAGCCCAAAGGGTTTTTCTCCCAGAAGAAAAGGTGGCCGGTATAATAGACCTAGTTCAGGAATTTAAGGACAGGAGATCTGTCCTTAAGACAGGTTATGAGAATCCTGGGGCTCATGACTTTAATTCCAGCGGTGACATTGGCTCAGTTGCACTCCAGGCACCTTCAGTTTTTTCTTCTTTCCCACTGGGATCATCAGAAGGATTCCCTGGAGAATCAGGTCTCCCTACCCATAGAGTTGCGTCATTCACTGACTTGGTGGTTGAATCCACTGACCTTGTTGAAAGGCAGGGCTTGGAGTCAACTGTCTCACTGAAAGTTACTACGGATGCGAGCTTGCAGGGGTGGAGAGCTCATTCTCGGGTTACAGGCTCAGGGGTTTTGGGGCCCGGATCTTGTGGATGCATCCTCCAACCTGAGGGAACTGTTAGCAGTAAAACAAGACCGGGCCCATTATATCTGCCTAAGGTGGCCACTACGTTTCATAGGTCCCAGGACATTATTTTGCCTTTTTGTGAAAATCCAAAAACCCCTGGCGAGGAAAGATTCCATTGTCTGGATGTCAGGCGATGCCTGCTGCGATACATTGAGGTTACTAAGGATTTTAGGAAGTCCAGCCAGTTGTTCGTTCTTTTTGGGGGTTGCAAGAAGGGTAGCATGGCTTCAAAAGCCACCATTGCTAGATGGATTAAGCAAGCCATCTCTACGGTGTACAAGGAGGATAGGACTATCCCAACTCCGTTGAAAGCCCATTCTCTAGCAACTTCCTGGGCGGAAAAGGCCGGAGCATCTGTGGATGAAATCTGCAGTCCTGTCCCAACAGGATTTGGCCTTTGGCAGAAAAGTTTTGCAGGCAGTGGTCCCTCCCTAAGGTGGGCTTGTGTATATCTTGCTTGTCTCTCAGGTTGCTGTCCTGGAAGATGATTGGAGAAATCTATGGTTAGTCTTACCGGTAACGGTATTTCTAAATCTTCCAGGACAGCAAGCCTACTTCCCACCCTTACTGGGGTTTAAATTGTCTAGTGGTTCCCCTCGTGCACTGGTGGAGGTATTCTACTTTAATCTCAACTGAGGGATGAGGCGGGAGGGAGGGGTTTTAAACCTTGTCTGATTGTGTTTCCTGTAGACTGAAGATCCAATCATCTCTCAGGTTGCTGTCCTGGAAGATTCTTAGCAATACCGTTACTGGTAAGACTAACCGTAGATTTTCAGGAGATTTACTTTTTGGGGCAGAGTTGAAAACTATTCTGGAAAGAACTGCAGAAGGGAAAAAGGCGTTTCCTGAGATAACGAAAAAGCCTTTTCGGAAGTTTTTTTTTTTTTTGGGGGGGGGCCAAAGGAATAGACCTCAGGAATCAACATCGTTCCATATCTGGATGATATCTTGCTGTCAGCGACATCCGCCAGCCAGCTGAATACTTAGCGGTGACCTAGAGATGGCTTCAGGACCTGGGGTGGATTATAATCTTCAGAAGTCCAATCCAGTGCCTTCCCAAGTGATTACTTATCTGGGTTATGTCTTGGGTTCTGTACAACACAAGACCTTCCTTCCTCAGGAAAAAATTGTAAAGGTTTCCTCAGTGGTCAGTCGTCTTCAGACAAGTCGTCCTGTATCCCTAAGGGAGATGTCAGTCCTGGGGCTCATGACCGCTTGTCTGCCTGCCGTAAAGTGGGCTCAGTTCCGTCAGAGACCTTTGCAACAGTTTTTCCTGAGAAAGGGAAATCTTTCTCAGGACAGTTTAGACACTCCAATTCCTCTTCCCTCCTCAGTAAAAAGAAGCCTGTGGTGGTGGAGGGCTCACATGCAGCTTCAATCAGGTCTGCAGAGGGTTTTTCAGACCTCCATAAAAATAACTACCGATCCCACTGCTTGGGAATGGGGAGCTCATATAGGAGAAGAGTTGGCTCAGGGTCACTGGTCTCTGAGAGAGTCCAGAATGTCCTCCAACTGGAGGGAGTTGAAGGCAATTGCAAATGCGATCAGATTAAGGGGGACACCATCTTTTAATTTTCTCAGACAACATCACATCTGTTTTTTATCTGAACAAGCAGGGGGGCATAAGAAGTTTACCTCTGCAGATTCTAGCCAGGGAAATGCTTTCCTGGGCAGAGAGGAATCTGGCATCTTTGATGGCTGTGCACCTGAAGGGAACCCACAACCTGGCAGATTATCTGAGTCGGCATCAGATACTGCTGTTTTTGAACCAGGAGATTTTTCCTTGATGAAAAATGTGGTCCTCCAGTAGTGGGTCTCTTTGCTTCCCAGCGGAATGCAAAGCTGAATCTGTTTTTTTTTTTTTTTCCTCTACATCCAAGTGATACCGCCCTGGCGGTGCATGCTATGTCGAAAATCACTTCAGAAGTTTGTTGGAGGAGACAGACCTGGTATTGATTGCACCTCGCTGGCCAAAAAGAGCCTGGTTTACCCTGATTCTCTCTCACGGATTGCCCACCTTGGATCCTACCCCCCAGGCCAGATCTTATTTCCCAGGGACCGGTGCTGCATCCGCAGGTTCTCAGATTCAGGTCAGCAGCTTAAGTATCAGCCCCCTCCTGGAGGAAATCTAGAATGGCTGAAACCCCAGAATCTCTGGCACCTTGTCCTCCACGTGTTAAATGTTTTCCACACCTTAACATAGATTTTACGCGTTACTGGTTTACGTCTAAAAGAGAAGCGTACCAATGACTTTACTGGAAAGACGCTTGGCCCTTAAAATGTCCTCTTCAGATGAGGAGTCAAGAGGACATTTTAAGGGCCAAGCGTCTTTCCAGTAAAGTCATTGGTACGCTTCTCTTTTAGACGTAAACCAGTAACGCGTAAAATCTATGTTAAGGTGTGGAAAACATTTAACACGTGGAGGACAAGGTGCCAGAGATTCTGGGGTTTCAGCCATTCTAGATTTCCTCCAGGAGGGGGCTGATACTTAGTACTCTTAAAGTCCAGGTGTCAGCACTCAGTATTTTCCTCCCAGGTATCGCTAGCAGAGGACCAGCTTTATAGCTAGATTCTTCAAAGCCCTCAGAGGGATCAGGCCGGTGGCGGTCAGAACAATTCCCCAGTGGGATTTGTCTACGGTGCTACAGGGGCTCACCGGTGCTCTCTTTGAGCCTTTGCAAGAAGCCTCGCTTAGAAGTCTTACTGTTTTTTTCTTGTGGCCATCACTTCAGCCTGCAGGATAAGTGAGCTGCAGGCTCTGTCTATAAGAGAGCCGTTCCTGTAAATTTTTGAGAATCGAATAATCCTTGGGACGGAATCCTGCCTTTTTGCAGAAGGCTGCTTCGAATTTCCAGAGAGTTCAGGAGATTGTCTTACCTACTTTTTGTTCTAATCCGGTAGGTAGCAAGGAATTCAGTTTCAGCTGTTTGGATGTGAGACGTTGTCTACTCCCATACTTGAAGGTTTGCAAAGATTTTCGAAAGTGTAGCTCACTCTTTGTGCTATTCTCAGGTAGATCTAGAGGAGAGCAGGCCTCCAAATCCTCTTTAGCTAGATGGTTAAGGTAGGCTATCTTGGAAACATATATTTTTAATGTTCCTCCATTCCCTCGTAAATGCACATTCAACTAGAGCCTTAACAGCTTCCTGGGCTGAAAGAGCTGGTGCTACACCGGAATAGATTTGCAAGGCGGCAACATGGTCAAATGTTTCTACATTCGCAAAGCATTATCGCTTAGATCTCAGTACTGCAGGGCATCAGACATTCGGCCGGAAGGTACTACAAGCTGTGGTCCCACCCTTGTCTGGGTAAGTGCTTGGTTTTTCCTCTCGTGATGCTGTCCTGGAAGACGTTATGAGAAATCCAGCATTGGGACTTACCCCCAACTCTACGTTACTTAATCGAAAGCCCTATTTGTCATCTCTTTACGACAGGGTACTAGGTTGCAGGACTTCCAGTTCATCCATTTCTAGATGGATCAAGCAGGCTATTTTAGTATCCTTTCCTGTGAATTAGGTAAGCTCTCCATTTCTGCCCACTCCACTAGGCTATTGCCTTTATCCTGGGCTGAGACAGCCAGTGCTTTAATAGAACAGGTCTGCTTTTAGCTGCCTCCTGATCATATGCTTCCATGTTTAATGGCATAGCTGTTTAGGTCTTGTGGTGTGTTTTTTTTTTTTTAATTTTCTTAGAACTGGAAGGCAGACGTCACCTGATGTGAGTTTTAGGCCTTCCTCCCTGGGAGTTTCTCTGTGGGAGTCCTCTGCTTCTTGAAGGTGGGCATGGGCTATCATTTGGCCTTTGGCACTTTTAAGGGCCATGCTTCTGCCTGGTCTATCTGGTTTCACAGACTGTTGGTTTTTCTATTTCAAGCATTGTACAAGGTATAACTCAAGAGCAATTTCACCAAATGTAACTGAACAGCAACATTCAAAATAGGGGTAAATAAACATGTAAAAGAAGTAAAGTGCAGTCTGAGGGGGAATGCTGGAACAAGCACTGGCAACTTTATTTTAGAAGCTGGTTGTAAAATGAATAAGGGGGTGCTCCAGACATAAAACTCCAACTGAGTATGAAGAAAACTTTAAAAACAAAAACCTGTAGCGTGAAAAGGGAAGGAATTGAGTTAAAGGAAAGAGGTGGGGGGTTGTAAGGATTAGAGGAGCAAGAGGTTAAAGGGTTAGATGAGAGGGGAAGAGCAGCAGTCCCAGGAGATGGGAAGCAGTCGGCATGTCATCACAAAAGGGGTGAGTATTGGTGTGTCAAACTCTGGAAGGGCTGTAGAAGACCAAGGTGTCCAGATTCTTTAAAAATTGTCATAGGAGTCTATGAGAGACTATTGCTCACTCTTGGAAAAAGCATTGTTTTGTTGCCAAAAATATGAAGTCCACCATCTTCTGTTGAGTGTGGGTCAGATAGTCACTTGGAGTGAAGCAGAGCATGCCAGCGGTCCCTCCGAATGAGAACATAAAATATGTGGACATAAGCCTGTATGATTTTGACCAAAAACGAATAACAAAGGGGCAAGACCACCAAGAATGCAGTACAAAACACAAAAATCCCCAGCGCACCTGCCAGCTGACCTGCAACAAAACAAATTACCCTGTCTAACAGTATACATTAAAAGCAGAGGTTTTAGTTGAACAAATCTTTGGCCAAAAAATATGTAGAAGGCACACTGCCACCGTCAAGGCACCTCTGTAAAGTGTGGTCCTAACTCTGAGTCTCCAAGTGGGAGCATATTGATGCAGTTGATAAATTAAATGCAGCTCTACCAGGAGATAGCCTACTCCTCCTCACAAGGTGTGGGGATGCACTGGAGGCCCAGCAACCACAGATGCATGCTGGGATCCCCAATGCGTCACCACATCCAAGATAGTCAAACTAGAAAAAAAGATGGTAACCGCATACATTTATAACCAGCCTTTGTAGTGCGTCACCACACCTTTTTAGGGGGAGTAGGCTACCGCCAGGTACACCTGCATTCAATTTATCGACTTAGGACCACACTTTACAGAGGTGCCTTGACGGTGGCAGTGTGGCTTCTACATATTTTTGGCCATAGGTTTGTGCAACTAAAACCTCTGTTTTTTAACGTATACTGTTAGACAGGGTAATTTGTTTTGTTGCTGGCAGGTGAGCTGGGGATTTTTTGTGTTTTTGTATTGACTGGCCCAGTCTTACAAGGATATGGTGCAATTCCAGTCCCTGTGCCATCTGACACAAATATGAGCAGAGGAGAAAAGATAAGGAATTCAAACTTGAGAACAGCATTGAGATGATGAGTTTGGGAAGGTAAGAGTCTTTTAGACAAATTTGTTCAAAGCATGTAAGAGGTGCAGAAACCACCCTACCAGAAATTAACACTTGTATCCAGTGTAGAATTTGAAGGTAACTGAAGAATTCTTGAGATGGGGGTTATGACTTGGATGCTATGTAATCCCATGTTGGCACCTTCAGTTAAGATTTGAAAATGAAAGATGCTGATTGGTTGCCTTGGGCAACTGCTCCAGATTTTAACAGGGAGAAGGAAGCAATCTGACTCGTGTGGAAGGTTAACAGCAGGAAGGAGGAGAGACTGTGAAATTGAATGACAAGGGAAAGAATTCAATGCTATGAAGTCTCGGTTAGTTGGATGTTCAGTGTACCAGCAGGCCAGGAAGGTCTGAAGGATCCGGAGTAGGATAAAAAATGGGGGATAACTTTTTTGTGTGAACTAGAACAGTACTCTAATCAACCCAAAGAGCGACAGCTGCAACGCAGAGTGTTGAGCATCAAAATAAGAACAAAAACACAGAGCATTCAGCCATATTCAAGTGGGGGCAGAGATGTTTGTCTGGAATGACCAGTAGATACTGGAGCCACGGTTTTGGTAGGTATTCTATTCCAGATGGGTGACAATTGGTGAGGTGAAGTAGTCATGACCATCAGAGAGAAGTGAGGTCAAGAGAGCCATGAGCATCACTTATGGGGAGGACTACTGAGCAAGTTTGTCCAGAATATGTTGAGCCTTGTCAGATTAGAGCCCTGCATTTTTGGATAGTGATAGGGCTAAGATCAGCATAAACCCCATATTTGAAGCACTGGAATTCCAAAGAGTGGGCCTTGTGGGCAGCCTGAAAGCTGACTTCTTTGGTACGAAGGTAAGTGAATTTCACGCCTACATCTCTTGGGGTTCCCGACGCTCATTTGGGACCTAAGGGTCCAGTCACACAGGAGCGGTTGTACGTGCGTATTCTGCCGTACGACTACACACGAAGCTGCTCTAAATCAAAAAAAAAAACAATGCACTTTGTTGTGCATTGTTCAGACTTTTGTGGCGGCTGCGCGGTACGAAACGGTGCGTCCAGCAAAATAGTCCACCCTTTGTTTGCCTGATGAAGGGACCAAACGGATTCCGAAACGTCGCCATGTTGCGAAACCACAGAGGTAAAAAAATATTGAACTTGAGCTAGAGTGCGAGTGACTATACAATTTATACTGCAAAATAGTCCAAGCGCGATTTTTATTTTTTAAAATTTTTTTATGATTCCGTGCATTTGCGGCTAAAGTAATAGCCGCAAACTAGCGGAATCCGTGCAGATGAAAGATTTTAGCGTTTGTGTGTTGCGCAAACGCTGTATGTGAACCGTGCCTTAGGCCTGAAATCTTTTTATACGTTCTTTATTTAGGATAGAGACAGTCACAATAATAGTGTAAGCCAGTTATATCTAGAACTCGTAAAATAGCGAGTAAATCGAAACATAGTAAATAACATCTTGAACTTTAGGATATGAGATGAGAACGTAAACTGGCAGCCAATATGAGAATATTGTGTACTAGTATGTCGTCCGGTTTTTAACCATAAAAACCATTTGGCTTCAAAACGAAAGAGGTATTGAGAGAGCAAATCGAGAACAGTCAGTATGAACAGTAAAGTAGATATAATAGAGAGATTGGGAAGAGCATAGGGAACATATAAAAGCGTAGGAGGAGGGGGAGATGCATTACTATTTTCTGTTTTTCTCTTTAACAGACGTTAAAGAAAAGACCAATAGCGGTTTGTTTTTTTGCCATAGCAGTTTAAAGTGCAACGTGTATGAATTGAGCAACCTCAGTCACATTGTGTCTGAATTCTGTGGCCTTGGGGGAGACAGGTGGTAGTCCCTATAAAACACAAAGATTTAGGTCCCATATTAGAACCCAACATGCCGGGATGTCATATGAGGATACGAGGAGTGTAATTCATAGCATGAAATGCTAAAGGATAGATATTAAAAACACCAAAGAGTTAAGGCTAAGGAAAAGAATAGATGGTTATATAAACGTGTAAGAAAGACACAAAAAAACAAATTAAACACATAAACATAAAGTGGGCCTCCTCCAGCAGCAGGAAAGGGCGGTCAAACATAATGCCTCTGCCTGATAACACTATGTGGCAGAAACTAGGATAATTGAATGTCGTGTAGAATTAATTTAAGCGAATGTAACCGTTTTATAAGCAATGTGTGATCGACCAGTCGAATCTACAGTCTGATCTAAGTGGAGATTTAAATTTCCGGCTAAGATCCTAATCCCTTCTTGAAATTCTGATAAGGTGCGAAGAGTCTTCTTAAGAAATATGGTTGGGGCTTTATTCGGTGCATATACATTTACCAATGTTATCAGTCGATAATTCTTCCCTTTAGAAATATCTCCCCTCCGGGTCTATCATCATCGCTTCATGTTCGTATTTAACATTCCTACGCATGCCAATAGCCACCCCTCGAGAGTTGCTGGATGGAGAAGTGCTATAATACCATGATGGGTAATACACTGAATTTAATCGAACTCTCGTATGATGAGATATATGTGTCTCTTGTACAAAGGCAATATCACAATGGAGTCGCTTCAATTCTCAAGCTAAACAATGCAGTTTCTGGGGTGTATTAAGTCTTCATACAATAAATGTTAAGATATTAAGATCTGCCATCAGCATGGGTAGGAAATAAAATGTCTACGGTATATGCCTCATAGTAATTGCCCCCAAAAATAAAAAAGGAAGAAAGGGAAATGTACAGCCAGAAGAGAAAAAAAAGAAATGGAACCACTGACCAAAAAAAGGAAAGGCTTGAGAGAATTTAAAAGAGCATTGTATGAAGATCTACCTATACCTAGGTAATCCATCTCTTGTGGTTCCCTAGAACCTAGCTCATGAATTGGGACACAGCCATGACCCCCGTAATTAGGCTGTGCATCAATCTCCGACTGTCACTGTCAGGACAGGAGGCCATGAATTATTGTAAATATGTTTATCGGTGTGATTGGGGGTAGTAGGCACATGACTTAACCTTCCAGCAGAGGTGACAAAAGGAAGTAATCACAAGGGTTAATTTCTTCAGTGAGAGATGGCTCAAATGCTGTAAAGTGTAAATGAGATTTACCTAACACAATTAGCATCTTAGTGTTGAGTAGGGATTCCTTTTGGCATGGACCATTCTTTCACACCTCCCCTGGATATGGAGGCACCAAGAATGTAACCTTCTAAGGGCCCTCTCACAAACAAAAGCACAAACCCAGCCTCCTATTAAAAGCTCAGATATAAAATATTAAATATGGATCCAGGGATTAATATCAGGGGGTCCTAGTATATATATTACAGGTACCCTCATTATTGCCTGTAGAATGATACCAGACAAGGCTGGGGTATCTTCACTCGTTTAAGAGATAGACGAAAGTTGGTTTTGGAGTGTCTCCTATCCATGTTTGATGTCTATGGAAAGAGGCAGTTGTGCTGGGTATGAATCTAGCATGAGATAGCATATCTGTGTCAGACTCGTATCCAAAAATATTGCCCTTTTTGTCATATATGGGTTCTGTCTGGGGAAAAACTCCCCTACCAGGTGTGAAATAGCCTTCAGGGCTTCAGGTCCTTGTCTCTTAGCCACACCTGTTTCCCCACCCTGTTCATCCCAGAGGCTGGACTGCAACCTGAGCTGGGACCCCCAGGTATAAAAAATGTTGCAAGGGTAACCAAAGTGTGCTAAAGTGTAGCCATTTTCCTTGCCGGCAGCCCCCTGGGATAGAATCGAGTGCTTCTGTAAGTAGGATTTCTATCAGTTTTCTCCTTTTTTATTTTTGATCTGTTTGTTGTGTGTAACTGTCTTGTATAACATCTCATTTTAAATATATGCACTGTGAATACTTTTTTCTTCATAATAAATCATTCATTTATTAAGTTCCTGCCTTTGTCTGGTATAAGAACCATATATGTTCCTGAGGAGGTTCTTTTAATAGTTCGGTACCTTATACACGTTCGGCTAAATTTAAGTTTGGGGTCTTTGTAAGTTATTCTGGGTATTATATCCTAAATTTGGAATTGAGTGTTTAACCAGGTTTGGTTTGGTGGCAGCAATCTATAGATTACACGGAGTGGGTGGTGTGTAAGTGGGACCTTTTATCATTATTTCCCAGTCTAGTGAAGACAAATAGTGATTGTTCAACCCTCTTACCACTGCAATACGTCACGTGGCCGCTTGGAGTAGCGCCCGTTCGTGACAGTCACCACTTTCAAGGTATGTACCGTCAAAGAATCGAATCGCACTACTCTCTCCCAATATAAGAACACATTCACATGTACATCCGTACTCCCGGAGTATCAAGTGGTAGTTTTACTTAAGGACATCTATCGTATGTCTCTATCGTATATAGAATAGTATTTCCTATTTAACCCATCAAACCTTTATATTACTCCCTTTAGCTTATACATCAGTAATATGCATCATATATTTATCCCCGACCGTACAATATTCTCGATCGTCGGTTTAGTATATCTTATCCTCAGTCTATAAGTCCCTGATGCACATTTCAGGCATTCTGCCATTTTTTGGGGTTTAGGACAAAGATGCTGTGGGTTTCCATGATGCTTCCCGTATTGGGTCTAGGAGCGGGATCGTATCTCGCCACTCGGGTAACCTTGGGGTCTGGATGGTACAAAACTGATCTAGATCTTCTGGGAATCTTAGGATCCCCATCTTACCATTTTTCTGTGCCATAAGGCATGAGGGGAAGCCCCATCTATAGGTGATACCCGCCCTTTGTAAGATTTCTAGTAATGGGTGTAAAGCCCTCCTTCGCATCAAGGTTTCCCGTGTCAAATCTGGGAATATTTGTACCCCTTCAAAATTAACCGAAGGGCGTTCTCTCGGCTTTCTCAAATATTTTCTTTATCCGAGTAATAATGGAGACGGCATATAATCTCTGCATGTTTCAGCCGCAAAGTTCCGTGGGCGAGAAATTCGGTGTATACGGTCAAATATCAGCAGGGTACTCACGTTTTGTCCTGTAATCGTATTAAAGATGTTCCTTACGGTATTAGCCAGGTCCCCCTGTAATATTGCCTCCGGTAGACCTCGTACTCTGATTATTTCTGCGTCCTCTATTATCTTGGTTTTCCAGGCGATAATTAAGCAATCTGTGTGAATGCACCTGCGTCTGCAGAGCCGTCAGCGCAGCAGCTTGTGCATCTAATCTATTTTCCCCGTCTTCCACTCACTGAAGTAGCTGTGTAACATCTCCTCGAAGAGACTGAATATCTGTCTTTATGGATTGCTCAAGCCGCGTAAGCATAAGAGATAGTTCATCCTTTTGTGGGGAGAGTCTTCGTTAACTCCTCCATTGGTGATAATGTGCTCCTCTCTCTCGATCCTCACTTGAATTAGGCTGCGAGTATGATGAATCCACTTCCTTACCAAGCGGGGACGAGACCAGTGAGGGTTCGTTGCGTGTGTTGGGGCTACGCGTTTGCTTCTGTTGCTCCGTTGTCAGTGCTGCATCGTCCCTGTTTTTGCGGAGCTTGTGCGTCCAGTATTCTTACTCCTCTCGCTGAGTTGTATATCGCTGAGCGGTGTATCGGTTCCGATGTCCAGTGTACGGGAGAGAGAGGCACGGTGCTCAATCTAGATGCAGCCTGCCGCCGTGACACTCAGGCCACGCCCCCAACAACATGCATTTAACTGCTCATTCTAGGCAGACTTTGATTATATTATTACTGTATCAGAATTGAAATTTGATTTATACCAGATCCTCAAGTATCAACAGTTTTCGCTCCCAACATTTTGTCATATCCTGTTGTCAATGTCTTTAGGGTGGAAATGAATTCTCCAAACAGTGTACCGACAAGTTTAATGTTTTTAAAGTAGTTTAACAGGAGTTCTGTGGCCTAGAAGGCCTGTAGGAAGGTTTCTGCAGATTCAGGGTATCGCTGGGGAGTCAACTTTTAATGGCTCTCTCCTACTTTAAGCACGGTGAGTTCTTTGGGAATGATGTTCTCTAGAGCTGCAGCTAACGATTATTTTCAAATCGATTAGTTAGCCGATTAAGTTCGGTTAATCGGATAAAAAATAAAATACATTTTAAAAAGGGCTCCAGTGACTACTAGTTTGTATTGAGATTGTAGTCCATCACAGGAGCAAGCTTGGAGTGCTGGAAGTAACAAAAAAAGTGTGGTGTGCAATATAGTGAAATGAAAAGTGTAACATTATACAGCAATGAATGCAGAATGGCATCGGCTATGGAGGACTACAAAACCCAGCAATAGTACATTATCCAGTGCAATGCAGAATACCACCAGCTATAGAGGACTACAACACCCAGCAATAGTACATTATCCAGTGCAATGCAGAATACCACCAGCTATAGAGGACTACAACACCCAGCAATAGTACATTATAGCTGGCGGCATTCTGCATTGCGCTGTATAATGTACTATTGCTGGGTGTTGTAGTCCTCTATAGCTGGTGGTATTTGGCATTGTACCACTGTATAATGTATTGCTGGGATTTGTTGTACTCTATAGCTGGTGGTATTGCGGTGTATAATGTATTCCTTGATTTGTAGTCCTCTATACAACGCAATGCAGAATACCAAAAGCTATAGAGGAGTACAACACATCACAGCAATATATTATACATAGTGTATAATGTATTGCTGGGATTTGTATTCCTCTATAGCTGATGGTACATTGTGCTTTATATTATATAGAGCAATGTACCATCAGCTATAGAGGAGTACAAATCCCAGCAATACATTATAGAGCACCATGAGGGGGGCGGAGGGTGCAGGCTTACCTGAGCAGTCTTCCAGCAACTTGTTTCTGAGATCGGGCCTGTCTATCGACGGCTGTCATCCGCCCACACCTGCTCCTCCTTACTACTTCTCCCCCGCGTCCCTGTGCCGATCGTGGATTTGGGCGGGGAGGAGGTGTGAGGTGGGGAGGAGGTGTGGCGCGCAGCGTGTGGAGCCGTGAAAAGGGCCAACCAATCGGAAGCCGATTAATCGATTGAAAAAGTTGACAACTTTTTCAATCATCGATTATAATCGATCATGTCCTTTTTTTTTTTTTTTTTTTTTTTTAGTTGTTGCAGCCCTATTGATCTCTGTAGGATTCATGGAATGTGCTGTGTGCAGGCTGGGTTATGCCTGCAAGGGTGGAAATGCAGCCTCATGCTTTTGAATAAAGCAGCAGGCTGGATTTTGCAGAGTTGACAATGCAGAGTGCACACACAGCAGCAGCAGGTTGATTAAGTATCTTATAGTTAATTTCTTGGTATTTAGTATAGATGGGCGACTTGTAGGCAAAGTTAAGTAGTCTTTCTCTTTGGTCGAGGGAAAACTGGATCCCCAAATCCTGCTCCTATTTACCAAAAAGAGGGCACAAAGTCCCTTGGTGGAGAACTTGACAGATTATACATCATGGATACCGTATGTCTGATGAGTAAGTCGGGTTTGCGCTCTCTCTCGAATACTGTCAGAGGGAGAATATATTCCTTCGCAGAAGGTATGTAACTTAAAATGAGAATTGTACCTTCCTCCAAAATTGCACTTAGGACCACTGGGAATCATGGGACAACGTTGCTAGCGAAACCCATTGATAATGAGAAAATGCAAAGCCCTGAATTTATCTACATCCAGATTAGGTCGGCTTCATGCCTACAACAGAAGCCTGAGACAATGTTAAGAGTTCTGGGTCTGATTATATGCTGCTTCTACTAGGTTGAGGCCTGAAAAATTGTCAAATTCCAGGTGGTCAATCGGTACTGCAGGTTGAAGTTCCTGGAATATGGTCATTACAGTTGATTGAACATCCTCCACTGATTCAGGGATCCCCCACTGATGTGAAGCTGCACAATAGCAGCTAGATCTAATTGCAGAGAGGCAAGCGTAGAATGGGCATTCCCCCAGTGCTGCAAGGCAGAAGCGCTAACCACTACACCACTGTCCTGCCCATTTAGAAGATTAAGAAGTAGTTTCAGCAGTAGCAGCTTTGAGTTCCGTTTTAAGAGCATAGTTTTAAAGCGATCCAACAGGTGGGCATCCCATGGATGTAAAAAAACAAAAGGCAGAGCACCACCTCCATGTTTAAAATTGTTTACCAGTACATGCACGATTAAAATTATTATCACAAGTGTAAAACTCTTTTTAACGTCACACAATCAACTTGTTACAAAGAACTTCAGGAGGGAATTCACCCTGTTTGCAAGCATGACAATTGTCAGTTTCTCTGCCTGACTCCTCCAGCCGCTATATGACTCGGTTTACACGTTCCAGGGGCATGCCTTCTTAGTCAGAACCATAGCTAGCCCTACCAGAGACCAGGGCTTAAGATTGAAAGCCAGCCAATCAGGAGGCAACCACCAATTGATGTCATACCCCAATTGGCCAATTGATCCAGTACACCAGTCTACACGCCTACAAAGCATGACTCTCATCGAGTCTTAATCCTGCAATTACTACTCCGCCTGCCAACTATTTGGCTTAATGCAACTAGCTATACCTTGCTGGCTTTAAAGGAGAACTATGAGATGAGTGATTTCCACTCACCTCATAGTTCTAGCCGACCTGTGACAATGAGACTGTCACAGGTCGGCTCAGTAGATCGGGAGGTGAGCGAACACATACCAGGTTCGCTCACCTCTCGATCCTGTCACGGCTCTCTGCCGTGACAGGGGGAGGGGCTGGATTCCCCTCACCGATCTGCCAGCGCTGACTGGCAGAACGGACGGGGGAGGGGGCGGGTACAGCTGGCTCTGCCTCCTAGATGTTGCTCACGGTATACTGAGCTTAGGGTAACGGGAGGATGCTAGTTTGTGTCCTCCCGTTACCCTAAGGAGAACTATGGGGAAAAACACTGACCCCATAGTTCTCCTTTAATAAGTATTCTTCAAAGCACAACTCTGACTGTCATTCATAAGTGCAGGATAGTAAAGTTTTACATAGCTGGTTTACCCTCATTGTCTCTAGCAGCGCCACTGCCTCCCTCAATTAAAATGTTTGAATTAATATATCAGTATTCATTCTCTTTTAGAATCGGAAAAATTTGGTAACGCTTGAAGCTCCAATACATAATCTACACGCTACGTTTAATGGTGTGGTAGTGAACTCCCTAGTCTACAGATAAAAGCTAATATTTAGCCCCTTCTGTGTAATAATAAAAAAGGTATTTCTATTTGGGACTACAAGTGAGGCTGGTCACAAGGACAGACCAGCACCAGTGAACTGCATTCAATTTGAAACTACAGGGTTGGCTGTTCAGAGACCGAATAACACCAATGGGTTAGATGTAGATAAGTCCATTTGTTGCTCAGGGACATAGGACCTCCAAGGCTTCATTGAGGCCACTTGGGGCCAGACTATTCAGCCTAATATATCCAAAACATTTCTCTCACAAAGCTCCCTATATCTAATCCCTAAATCCTTGATTTCAGAAATGCCCTCAATCTCCAATACTAGGGATCAGGGATGTCCCAATACCACTTTTTCAAGTACTGTCCCTCAGGCACTTGCCAATACCAATTACCGATACTTAAAGAGACGTGACATTTTTTCTAAAACAATACAGACTCATGATTTTAGGGCACTTTCTTGCAGAGCATGTTCATATTTTCCACATCCAATCTAATGTCTCAGTCATTGCTCTATATCAGCAATACTTTTGTATAACTTTAAGTTTAATTGGGGGAAGTGGGACTGATTGAAAGAAGCAGGGGAGAATTGTTACTCTAGTTTTGCAACCTGATCACTTAACCCTTTCGCTGCCAAGCCCTCCGGAACATTTTTCAAATCAGCTGACCAAGCCATTTTTGAATTTTCTGCAATTTTTTCCTATTGGTTTGATTTTCAACTGCTGCGTTGCTAGCGTTTGTAAAAGACCCCCCCAAACCATATATTTTCTGAAAGCGCAGGCCCGGTAGAATAAAAAGATGGTGATACTAAATTTGTAGGCCCTGCGATAATTGCGCAAATGTTTCTCAAATTAATATTAAACCGATAAAAATACACAATTCAATTGTTAAAAGGCCGGCGGTGGGGGGGTGCGCCCGGTGTTTTTAAAATTAGCGGTCATCAGAGGCTTATAGAACTGTAAATGCCAGGTCCGTACGACGTACTGAGCTGGCCAGCTGGAAGCACTTTTGTAGCTCCGTACGACGTACGTCCTTGGCAGCGAAAGGGTTAAAAGAGTTTTTCTCCCCAGCTAACTTGAATAGGTTAAATTAAATGATCCATTGTATATAGTACAAACTTGCAGTACACTGCAGAAATAGTTACAATTCTCCCCAGCTAACCTGAATAGGTTAAAATTTAACCTATTCAAGTTAGCAGGGAAGAATTGTATTTCTGCAGTGTACTGGAAGTGTGTACTGCGTACTATGGATCATTGAACCGTTAAATGAGCCATAGTACACACTTCCAGCACAATGCAGAAAGTTATAATTCTCCCCAGCTAACCTGAATAGGTTAAATTTTAACCTATTCAGGTTAGCTGGGGAGAAGTGTAACTATTTCTGCAGTGTACTGCAAGTGTGTACTACGGATCTTTTAATTGTTAAATTATCCATAGTACACAGTTCCAGGACCAGTACACTGCAGAAATAGTTGCATGTCTTCCCTGGTTCACGCCAGAGGCGGAGGACATGAGTAGTAAGTGGTGGGAGCAAAACCTCTTAATTCCGGTCTAAACCATGGAGCATGGGCCAGGTTCCTCCCGGCCATACATTTCTCCAGAGCAACCCACAACTTATCCACAACCTGGAAGTGCCAATCTAAGACCCACTGGAGAGCAACAGCTTTATAGTACAGTTGCAAGTCAGGGAGACTCAATCCTCCCGACATCTTTGCGCGTCTCAGAATGGCAAATGCAAGTCTAGGCCTCCTATTTCGCCAGACAAAGCGAAACGGCTATTGGGAGCATCTGAAGGAGAAATAAAGATGTTAATAATCTCGCTTGTGGATGCCCCC
The DNA here is from genome assembly GCF_000935625.1 of Nanorana parkeri. Classification (NCBI taxonomy): domain Eukaryota; kingdom Metazoa; phylum Chordata; class Amphibia; order Anura; family Dicroglossidae; genus Nanorana; species Nanorana parkeri. The sequence continues at coordinate 436,952 of NW_017307389.1, forward strand.
CTTTTAAATATAAGTGAATAAATAAATGACTGCAGCGAAAGATCGGCAAAGCCAAAAGCAATGTGGCCAAGAGAATGCCAATACACCGCGCTCCCCTTTATTGTGAAGCAATTGAATATAACCGATAAACCTCCAAATACACAATAAAACAACCCAAAACAGACCTATGTGTGTATTCCACCGTATATAAAGTGTACACAAAAAATACAATAAATGTAGTGCAAAAAATATTAAACTGTGAGATATGTGAATAATATTAGAGGATATTCAAATCACTCAGTATAAATCATCAATCAATGTGAATGTGTACATAAATTAATATTGAGGATAATCAGAATCCATATATAAATAGTAAATATTGGATAACTAAAGTCCATATAAAGTACAAAACTTCATCCGATCCTCACAGGACAAAGATAACTTGTGATCAGTTCAAATTTTTGTGTAATCATATAATCCCACTCCGAAGGAAAAACAAAGGAGGGGAGAGCAAGAAAAATGAGGGTGATTTCAACTAATCCTAATATGAATAACAATAATATGAATATTAAATATCTTATTTATCAACACCTACTTCTTACTGTTCGAGAGGGGCAGATCAGCTAAGAAATGCACACCACAAACTGTGGGTTTAAAAAAATATATTATATCAGGAATTTAATGACTGAGCTAGTTTTTAGTTTCTGTTCCTAAATGACTGACACACTTTTTTTACATTTTTTGCTGTGTGATTCTTCCACAGCAACAAGTTTTGATTATTATTATTATTTGAATGTTTTGTATAATAATTATAGTATATATAATATAAAAATTTAATTTTCCTAATTTTTTGTACACTTTTTTTTTTTTTTACACTTTTTTTTATATATAACACAAAAAAATAAGTATAAAAAAATATATTTTTTTGTCGGTTTATATCAAGCAATCACTATGACTGCTTAATAAATTCACTTTTTTTAATTTTTAGTTATTAGGCTGCTCCAAACTTAGGAACAGCTAATAATAACTTTAGAGACTGATCCTGACAGCATGTCAGAATCAGATCTCACTAAACTGATACATTTCACTCAAGAGATACATTTGTATCTAGTGTTTGAAATGTATCATTTAACATCGGGCCAGGCTATACAGCTGTCAAAACCAATAGCAGAGAGGTGAGTCACTGCTACCTCTCTGCTATCTTCAGCTGTCAGATACGGGATCGCTATTTAGCGAACCCGTATCTGAATGTATCATTAATGAAAGAAGCTTTTACAAAAGCTTAACTATTTCATTAATGAATGCCTCCATAGTGAGGCATTCATTAATGACTGGAACTGCTGAGAATCAGCAGTTACCAGCATTAGAGGCTAATATGACTCAGCACGTACAGTGTACGTGGCCAGTCATAGAGCCACTTTGTGACGGGACGTACACTGTACGTCTCCCGTCATGAAGGGGTTAAACATGCATAGCTCGAGTATTGATAAAGAGAAGGAAACCGTAATAACAAAAACAGCTAATCATATCAAAGCGTACTACCACAGAAATACTAGCACAGCAATAGCAAACCAACAATATTAAATAACACTACTAAACCAGGGAAAACACTAACCCAACACCTCTAACACAAGCATTATATTGTAAACTTGTTGGCATAACTTGCCAATTGAATGTATGGCTATTACCCATCCTGTAAGATTTACACAAGTTCTGGACTGTAGTTCCCAAAATTACTTCCTCCCAAGATGGCTTCCTCTCAGATGGCCTCCTCTCTCCCTCTGATGGCCTCTCTCCGAAAATGGCTTCCTCCTCTGATGGCCTCTGCCTCTTTATTCTAACTAAACCCAATAACTATCATTAGAAACCCCTGTTTGGTCCACAAAACCTAATCGAAGCTATATCACGACAGTGATTGGATGGCAGCTTAAGTCCCTTTGATCTAATAACACCCAAGTTGTCAACCTGGCTGGCTCCATTTTGTCTGAGAAGAATATATATATATATAGCCCTTTGATCTCAGAAAGACAACACCTCACGTATACCAAAAGATTGAGTTCTGCATGGCATATTGGCATGCTAACGAACTAATTCTTTTTATTTACACTAGTCTCAGAGAAGCCCAATTACAATTATATTCACGTCTGGGTGGCAACCATATATACTTTTGGCTAATCATATTTCTTCCAATCTACCCATCATATATTAAATAAAAAAAAAAAATTTTGGGGGGGGGAGGGGGCCTTGGAATTTCTTACAAGAGTAGTCCATAGCAGGTGTTAGTCAACACGTCTGCCATGTTCAGCGGCTTGGGCCACACTGCCCCGAGACAGTTGATTTTTCATTCCTTGAGTTAGACCTTTGTGCAGTGAGTCTTCCCCTGTTAATTCCCCTGTGAGTGGTCTCTGAATCGTGTTCTCTCTTGCTCTTCAAAGAACATGTAAGCCTATTAGCGACCTTCCTCCTCTACTCTCAACCACAAGGTGATGGCCTCATAGAAGCGATGGCTATAAGGAACAAGGTCTGAACTGGTGGCTTTATCCTTCCAGGTACACATTCTTGTTTTGCATTAGGTACAAAATGGTGTTGAGATCCTGGATTTCTTGCCTAAGGGAAGTTTTTGCCTTTCACCTCAACTGAAACATTGTTCTTGAGGCACAGTTGACTAGATCTGGGGCCTGTAGGCCTTTGTTGCTATATTGCCCTGAACTGCTTTTGGATGCCCAAATAGTCTTAAGAATTCCTGTGTACCTCAATGGGCAGTAAAGAAAATAAGATTTTTGTACTCTTGTAATATTATCCTTTTCTTGCAATACATTGAGGTTCACAGGTCCTCTCCTCTGTGTTTTTTTTCATGCTCTAAGTACTACTTTGCTACAAAATTGAGGCATGATGGTTATGGGTAAAGCTAACCTGTGCTGGTCTGCGGCTTTTTCATTGTCATTGTCTGTGTACCCTGTAAGCAGCAGTATAAATCCAACAGTCCAGGAATTCCGAAGCCCCTCAATTAACTCCCAAGAAAATGATTTTTCAGTGAGTACGCATCCCTTAAGACTCATCTCTTCAGGGAAGCCTATGCCACCTCAACCTAACCACTGAACTATCACTTTCTCAAAGAATTAATCCCCACACAGCTACCTCCTCATGTATCACTTGCCCCACCCTTTTAGATTGTAAGCCCTCATGGACAGGGCCCTCCTTACCATCTTGTCTTGAATTGTATTGTGATTGTAATGCTTTCTTTATATTGTAAAGAGCTGCGCAAACCGTTGGCGCTATATAAATCCTGTATAATAGTACGAAACTATTATGTTTACATGCTATAAAAGCTAGCATATCCATGATAATTTAGCTGCACAGTTTGTTATGGTTTTATTTTGGTGAGAAAAAATAAATGTTTCTTTTCTTTTGAACAGGCTGATGTTTTCCGTAAAGTTGGTGGTGTAGTGCTTGCAAATGCCTGTGGACCCTGTATTGGCCAATGGGACAGGTATGTTAAAATTTAAATAAAGTAGAGCACCATGTACACCACTGTCTTGGATTTCCATATTGAAATAAACTTTAAGCCTGCTTTCACACCTGAGCGTTCCGGCATCGCGCGTTAAGCTCAATGGAGCCTGAACACGTGACAAACGCAGCAGAAAAGCTTATGTAGTAAATTTTTACATGCATTCCCAGTCTTGACTTCTGTGTTTATGCGCTTTTTATTGCGCAGAAACGAGGCAAAACGAGCATCTTCCTGACCGCATTTTGGGTGCCATTAGCAATTTAGCAACAGAAGAGCATTTCAGATTTTGCAGCGTTTATCAACTTTGGTGTGTGGTTTTGTGCACGATGACTGAACGCGCAGCTGTAAATATGAGCTAAAGGTAATATTAAATTCTCCTTGAAATTGCAACCTTTTGATAATGGCCAGTTTTCATTGACATTTTCTCTGTACATGCATGCAGCTGTATCACTGATTTTTATCCATGTATTCCACTAAGGCAAGACATAAAAAAGGGAGAAAAAAACACTATTGTGACTTCATACAATAGAAACTTCACTGGAAGGAATGATGCCAACCCAGAAACTCATGCCTTTGTCGCATCTCCTGAGGTATTTGTTTTCCACTTGTTGGACTATTTTATATCTTCGCTAAAATGCATATATACAAACATGCGTGTACGTATAATCGGTGTATATATACCTTTCAGCCATTACATTATGACCACTGAGCGATTTAAGTGAATAACATTGATTATCTCATTACAATGGCACCTGAAAGTGGTTGGGATATCTTAGGCAGCAAGTTAATATTTTTGTCCCTGAAGTTGTGTTGGAGGCAGAAACAATGGACAAACATAAGGATATGAGCGATTTTTATAAGGGCCAAATTGTGATGACTAGACGACTGGGTCAGAGCAACGCCAAACCTACAGCTCTTGTGGCATATTCCCAGTCTGCAGTGGTTGGGACCTACCAAAAATTTTAAAAGAACACAAACTACTTGTCCAAGTACAAAAGCGTGGACTCTACGTGTCCCTCGTGACCATCTACTTGTCATGATACAAAAAAATAATCTTTACCAAAACTGTATATAACAGTGCTAATTTGGGAACAAAATTCAGAATACATGGCACTAGACAAGGCTGCACTAGACGGCAGTACGGGGTACAGATAGTACACCCATACAGGCGGAGTGGAAGGATTATTCACCGAAAGGTAAGTATAGCAGGAAGGGAGAGGGGGCCAGATTTTGACCGGGTAATTCCATTTTCCCAAACTACTTGGAAAAGTTAACCTACCCTTTAATGCACAATGGGGGGAATTTATCAAAACTGGAGCAGCTGTACATGGCAACCAATCAGTTTCTCTCTTGAGTTTGTTCAGCTAAGATTTGAAAATTAATGAGAGAAGCTGGTTGCCATGCACAGCTGCTCAAGATTTTGTCTGCTCCAGTTTTTATAAATTACATTCATTGTGTGTGTTAGAGTGCTGCTTCCCGGCTACCACAATATGGTACACAGAATGGGGGAAGCACTCGGCATACACACACAATGCCCTACACGTGCATTTATTCACCCGCAGATGGCAGGGGAAGAGGGGTTGGTTTTAAATGGGTTTTTTTTTTAAATTTTGTATTTTATCACTTTTTTTTTTTTCCACTAAACTTTATTGCTATCACACAGAAACAAGCCCCTGTTTGATGGCATTCAGAGGTGACAGGTTCTCTTTATGGAACCTGTCACTTCCAATACAGGAGTTCTTCCACAATCTCCTGTGACAGCTGAGACTGGAAGGCTACGAGTACAGCTCTACTGTCTTATTGTTTACACGGAGCAGACCAGAAAACACACGTTCTCCGCTCTGCATCCTCAACTAATTTGCTATGGCCCGGCTCCCCCAAAAGAGCAGGGGACCCCGCAAACCGCGGTGGGGGGGGAGTGACAGGCTGCTCAAGATCACTACAAAAAGTAATTGTCCTGCTGCAGAATAAATGTGCTTGTATTTCTCAGCATTGAGGACACCATTAATCCTGACCAAATCTTGCAAGGAAGATCCACCATGCTTCAAGGTTGCCTGCAAACACTCATTATTGTACTCGTCAGTCTGTGGCCTTGTGGCAAAAAAGCCATACCTCCGATGTGGAAACGAGGCTAAGCGACTCAACTATGCACAAAAACAAAGGAACTGGGGTTAAAAAACAATGGCAACAGGTGCTTTGGACTGATGATTCAAAATTTTAAATATTTGGCTGTAGCAGGAGGCAGTTTGCATGCTGAAGGGCTGGAGAGTTGTACAATGAGTGTCTACAGCAATAGTGAAGTGCGGTGGAGGTTCCTTGCACATCTGGGGCTGCATTTCTACCAATGGGTTGGAGATTTGGTCAGAATCAATGGTGTCCTCAATGCTGAGAAATACATGCAGATACTTATCCATAATGCCATACCATCAGGGAGGTGTTTGATTGGCCCCAAATTTATTCTGCAGCAGGACAATTACCCCAAACATACAGCAAATGTCGTGAAGAACAAGGAGTCGTGGAAGTGGTGGTTTTGCCCCCACAGAGCCCTGATTTCACAGTCCGTCTGGGATTACTTTAAGAGACAGAAGGATTTGAGGCAGCCTACATCCACTGAAGATCTGTGGTTGGTTCTCCAAGATGTTTAGAATAACCTACCTGCTGATTTCCTTCAAAAACTGTGTGCAAGTGTACCTAGAAGAATTTATGCTGTTTTGAAGGCAAAGGGTGGACACACCAAATTTTGATTTCTCTTCTGTTCATTTACTTTCCATTTTGTTAAAAAAAATAAATGTTTTTATTTCTGAAAGCATTCTTGCTTCACAGAATGTTATCACACCTGCCTAAAATGTTTGCATAGTACTGTATCTATATTATGTTATGTATGTGTGTATACTGTACATGGAAAAAACAAAAGGTCCATTTAAGAGGCGTTTTCAAAAACACCGCAGCGACATCAGAATTTCTATGAAAAAAAGTTGCTGCTGGTGAGGACCCAGATTTCAACAAACCAGTCGCGGTACATTTTACAGGACGAAAACCAAGTACACGAGTTGAGATGAATGGTCATTGACATATACAGGCCAGTCACAAAGGGGGCAATAGAGATCTCTAGCTGCTACGCAGGGAAGCATTTTGGATATTCACCATGGATACGGTAGCACCTCGTGGCCTCAATACCAGTTTATCCTATACTTGCTTTCTTTCGGACAGAGGTTAGATCTGGTTACATTGTTCCCAGCCTTGATTTGATTGTCGGCCATGAATCTTGATAGCTTGGCCTTTTTTTTATCTTTTCTCCCCCTTGTTTCCAACCAATTACTGTTTTTGCTCCTCCGATGTCAGCAATTTGCTAAAGCCTTTAGGCTGGGTTTACACCTGGGCGTGCGGAATATGCGCGTTTGCACCGCGATTTGCGGTAAAAGAAACGCGTGTTTCCGGGGGCTATCCGACTCTATCCTAATGGATACGCGGCAAATACGCCCCAAAAAAGCTCCTGTACTTCTTTGGGCGTTTTACAGCGTGTTCCTACGTGCTGTAAACGTCCAGGTGGGAACCATGCCCATAGGCAATTATTGGTTTTCACATGTTGAGCGTTTTACAGCGCATAGGAACGCGCTGTAAAACGCCCAGGTGTGAACCATGCCTCAGATATACAGAATTTGGATGCATTTTGCACAATTTTGCATTAGTGTTCTACTGATCTTCATTCTGATTATTTTTCTATTGTTTTGTGACTATACTATTGGCTCTGAGTATTGCTTTAAATGACAATAGGGTGTGCAATTTCAAATGTCATGCTAATAATTGGAATTAATTATTTTTAAGTATGCGACGTATATGATGTTTACAGTTCCTTTGACGCTATACGGCACATGGTAGCTGTTTATATAGAACAAGATAAGCGTGCATGGATGACATATTGATAGTTGTTACAACACAACTGGTACGTTTTAGTCCGCTGGTTCTAATGCTTATGTCACTGTGTCTTTTCCAAACATACTCCCTTTTTCATTCATTTGGCGTCTGAAGGGTAGTTCACTTTACTTTGATTTGGTGTTTGGTTTTCACTGTTTAGTATATATTTGCACTTGTTTGTATTTGTGTTTCATTATCTGTTTTGCCTGAGCAAGGGACTTTGCTGTTTCGAAAACATCGCTCTGATGACACCTGTGAAGTCAATAAACATTGACTTTTCTACATGCTGGAGTGCTTGTGACCTTTTTTTATTTTGGACTTCTATTGCGGAGGCCTACAATTAGTTTTTTTTTTTTTATCCGGTCAGGAGTGCAATGGGTGTGTGTGTTTTTTGACTTGTGTGCAATTGGCCCCATGCAGCTCCACCTACCCTGACCCAGTTAAGTTTCCCTCCAGAATTTCTCTAACCCTAAGTAACAAAGTATTTTTAGTGGACATGTTACTTGCCATAGCCCTTTTAGAAGCATAATTGTTGCCTATGGTTTTGTTCTACAGCCAGGGTAGTGAAGTCTCAAACTAATCCCTTAACGCATGGTTTGCATTTTTTTGCCTTTATGTTGTCTCTGGGGAACAGAATTGGAGTCACTCTAGGTATGCAGCGGAACTATAGGACTTACTCCCTTTGGCTCTTGTGCAGTGGCGTCGCTACAGGGGCCCCCCCCCCCCACAGGCCAGTCACAAAGGGGGCAATAGAGATCTCTAGCTGCTACGCAGGGAAGCATTTTGGATATTCACCATGGATACGGTAGCACCTCGTGGCCTCAATACCAGTTTATCCTATACTTGCTTTCTTTCGGACAGAGGTTAGATCTGGTTACATTGTTCCCAGCCTTGATTTGATTGTCGGCCATGAATCTTGATAGCTTGGCCTTTTTTTTATCTTTTCTCCCCCTTGTTTCCAACCAATTACTGTTTTTGCTCCTCCGATGTCAGCAATTTGCTAAAGCCTTTAGGCTGGGTTTACACCTGGGCGTGCGGAATATGCGCGTTTGCACCGCGATTTGCGGTAAAAGAAACGCGTGTTTCCGGGGGCTATCCGACTCTATCCTAATGGATACGCGGCAAATACGCCCCAAAAAAGCTCCTGTACTTCTTTGGGCGTTTTACAGCGTGTTCCTACGTGCTGTAAACGTCCAGGTGGGAACCATGCCCATAGGCAATTATTGGTTTTCACATGTTGAGCGTTTTACAGCGCATAGGAACGCGCTGTAAAACGCCCAGGTGTGAACCATGCCTCAGATATACAGAATTTGGATGCATTTTGCACAATTTTGCATTAGTGTTCTACTGATCTTCATTCTGATTATTTTTCTATTGTTTTGTGACTATACTATTGGCTCTGAGTATTGCTTTAAATGACAATAGGGTGTGCAATTTCAAATGTCATGCTAATAATTGGAATTAATTATTTTTAAGTATGCGACGTATATGATGTTTACAGTTCCTTTGACGCTATACGGCACATGGTAGCTGTTTATATAGAACAAGATAAGCGTGCATGGATGACATATTGATAGTTGTTACAACACAACTGGTACGTTTTAGTCCGCTGGTTCTAATGCTTATGTCACTGTGTCTTTTCCAAACATACTCCCTTTTTCATTCATTTGGCGTCTGAAGGGTAGTTCACTTTACTTTGATTTGGTGTTTGGTTTTCACTGTTTAGTATATATTTGCACTTGTTTGTATTTGTGTTTCATTATCTGTTTTGCCTGAGCAAGGGACTTTGCTGTTTCGAAAACATCGCTCTGATGACACCTGTGAAGTCAATAAACATTGACTTTTCTACATGCTGGAGTGCTTGTGACCTTTTTTTATTTTGGACTTCTATTGCGGAGGCCTACAATTAGTTTTTTTTTTTTTATCCGGTCAGGAGTGCAATGGGTGTGTGTGTTTTTTGACTTGTGTGCAATTGGCCCCATGCAGCTCCACCTACCCTGACCCAGTTAAGTTTCCCTCCAGAATTTCTCTAACCCTAAGTAACAAAGTATTTTTAGTGGACATGTTACTTGCCATAGCCCTTTTAGAAGCATAATTGTTGCCTATGGTTTTGTTCTACAGCCAGGGTAGTGAAGTCTCAAACTAATCCCTTAACGCATGGTTTGCATTTTTTTGCCTTTATGTTGTCTCTGGGGAACAGAATTGGAGTCACTCTAGGTATGCAGCGGAACTATAGGACTTACTCCCTTTGGCTCTTGTGCAGTGGCGCAGCTACAGGGGCC